>NW_008704754.1:0-1155 GCF_000326865.2 Helobdella robusta | reverse complement strand
CATCGGAGTTCATCTATTATCTTTAAAAAAAAACTTGCACTTCACACTTTGCCCGCGGACCACCAGCCAAATGTCCGCGGACCACAGGTTGAGAACCGCTGACCTAAACCACTAGACCATCACGCCGCATTGGTTCGATTTTTAGGGAATCGTCGGAATTTTCGAAGGGTCGAAATGAAAGTGGGATGATATTCATTCCACTCGGGAAACTTTTAAGATTTAATAATTTGAAGAATAATTTTTTTAATTTTAAAAACGATTTTTCAAGCACGTATTTTTTATAAGAATTTTGTTCAAATTTCCAAGTTATAAAATAATATGGAGCATTATAGTACACCCAATCGTTATATTATTTTATTGAATGTAGAGAAAAATTAATTTAATTAATTGTAGTCATACTATGCAAACGTGACTCTAAAGTCAAAGGTCAAAATTAATGCTTTGAAGGTTTTCATATTCTCCACCTCGAAAGACAATTGGAAATTTTATGACTGGTCCAAAATTACGACCGTTGTGCAGTTTGGCTACACCGACGGTGACCTCGTTCAATTTGCTCATTCCAGAAATGTCACCGTCTCCTACGCGGGTTAGTTCTACTTTTGGGAAAAATATTCTAACAAGTTGGACTAATGGGAATAAGTTAAAATAAATAATTATTTCTCAGAAATATCTTTTAAAAATATGTCTAAATTTATATAGATAAGGGTTTATTTATGTGTGTCTATAACTGTGTCATTGTATATGCGTAATAGTCAAGTCGCAAACAGTTTGTTTTTAAGTTTAAAATACTATTGAATATCTCCCTCAGTATTTAAACCAACTTTTACATGAAGTTTTCAGATGGTGTAACACATAATTGCCGGTTTAAAAATAGAAAAAAGTTTTTAATGAATCATTTTAAAATTTTTCGATTATATATTACGAAAGTTAATCCGAACTAAATGAATTGTGTCAAACCTAGTGATGATAAATTATTAATTCATTAAAAACATCTATTTAGCAGAATGTTTCATAACAAAGAATCGTAGAAAGAAACACAGTTTGACAACAACAACATAGTAACAAAACCATGAAATCGTAAGGTAACGGAGCAAAGCGTTGTATATGATGACCAGGCAACAGGACCGCATCTATCAGACCAATATTTATACACCT
>NW_008704753.1:0-1155 GCF_000326865.2 Helobdella robusta | reverse complement strand
ACGTGTCCATCTCATTAAAGTATCCAAATTGCAACCATACAGCACTGACCTATTTTCAGACTCAAGCAAAAAATATTATTTCACAAAAGCGTGTAGGGTGTAGACTCAAATATTGCAAGAAGTTTGAGGGCAGTTTTTTAATGAGCTCAGAAAAAGTAATAAAATGACAAAAGTACAATACTCTTTGCTCAAACTTTTCTGAAATTTTGGTTTCCAATTAGGTATTTAAACTAAAATGTAAAAAAAAGTACAAAAATTTTTTAGATGTAACACAGAAATACGTAAAACACGAGCAGCATAAAATGGCCTAGCGGTTTACCAACCTCTGAAATAACATAATAAAAACATTTAAGAAGTAATAAATAAAATGTATTAAATAAAAAATGTATTTCCCACATAAAATATGTCACTATTTAATGCTGTTATCTACACAATAACTTTCTATTAACTCAAATTTTAAGTATTCGCAGTAATGCCCAGATATAATATAAATATTGGATTTTTGCGAAATGTGAGTATGCGTGTTTGCATGTATGGTATGTTGTTTTAATTTTCGTTCGTGGATGTATGTATGCTTCGTATATCTCTTGTGTTGTATAAATATATGAAAATAATAATAAATAATAACAATAATACTTTATTAACTTTTGGCAACTAATTTTCTTTTCCTCATTACTTTATCGAATAAATTATATTTGTATGCGTGGAACATTTTTTCAATTTTCAATTATGTAACCAGGGCTTCGAACCGGAACAGAACCGAAACCGAAAACCTGATAAAACCGATATTTTAGCCGGAACGAAACTCGGAACTGAACCGAAATATTTTTTTGCTTGCCGAACCGAAACCGAAAACCGGAACGAAAAAAATAACGTTCCGGTTCGAAGCCGTTAATATATTTTTTATAACGAGCACTTCTATAAATAGAAGAATTTATTAATTAGAGGAAATTTTCATCTGTTTTAGTCATTGTATATAAATATATACTTTTCTTTTCTGAGAAATGTTATGCATTTTTATACTTTGTTTCCATTTGCTGGCTAAAAATATATTTAAACACATTTTTTTGTATATTTAGAAACTTAAAAAATTCATGACTAATAGTTTCTTAATGAGTTGAAATTTAATTAACAATGATATGTCAATAACTAGTA
>NW_008704752.1:0-1155 GCF_000326865.2 Helobdella robusta | reverse complement strand
ATCAACTGACTCCTGTAGAATGTCCCATATGTTTAACCTGCCGCGCTTAACCAACTACAAAAAATTATCATAGTAATTTTAAAAATGAATATTTAAATAAATTTCCTATTAAATGATAAATAAATTAAAAAGTATTAACATAATTACCACAAAATCCATAAAAATAAAACAAACAAACAATCGAACGAGCAATCGAACAAAGGAACGAACGAACAAACGAATGAACGAACAAAACATTTATCCTCATTGGAGTGAACAAAAATGTTATACTATATTAAAAAACAAAAAATATTTCCTAAAAGAGAATTCTCGTATAAAAAAACCTCATAACCCATTATTATATATACATGTGTGTGTGTGTGTGTGCGTTTGTATGTATGTGTAGGTACGTGTGTGTTTGCATGTGTGTGCGTGTGCGCGCGCGTGCATACACATGCAGAATGGTTTCGTTTTACTGTCTAATCCGATAAGCTTATAAAGAAACATTGGTCATAATCATTCCAGGTGCATTAACTTTTAAAATAAATAAATAAAAATAAAATAAATTAATTGATTGGAATATTTAAAATGAAATCCTCTTCATTAAGCCAATGAATTTTATCTATCAACATGACGATGATGATGATGGAGATGACTAACTTTTCGCCAGAATTTACTCATCATGCAAAACACCATCGCTCACTCACTCACTCCTCACTCTCTCTCTCACTCCCTCACTCACTTTTTACGCATTCATTGTAATTAAATTGGTATACATTTGTACACACATACATACATCTAATTCATTACAATTATACAAGTGTAAATATATAAACCTATAAAAGCAGAACAAACACAGAAAGACAAAAAAAAATCCTTACATACGTAATTACGTACGTTTCATACTGACCTACACATACACACACACACATTCACATGCACACATGCACAAGCCACACACATACACACACACACACACACAGACAAAAGCAGGCGCACACGTACAATGCAATGTAGCACGAGGCTGTTACTACATCTATGAATCAGACAGAAACGTACAAGAGCGGATTAATCAACTAATGACAGTTCACAGACATACACACGCACACACACACACATTCACACAAACATGCACGCTGGTATAAGCAACACACGCGCACACACATGCACACACAC
>NW_008704751.1:0-1155 GCF_000326865.2 Helobdella robusta | reverse complement strand
ACCCATTCCCAAGAAGTAAAGTTATGGGGTCATGTTAGGGGGTAATACATGTCTTGGGGGTTGTCCCCGGGTGAATTGTATACCCACCCAGACACATGCACAACGTGTATATAATATATATTTGGATTTGTTTCTTTGATATTTCGCACTTAATATGACCGCCACACAATATTTGCTTTCGCGTGTTAGTTATTATTATGGTTATTATATTATTATTTTAATATATATGTTATTGTTTATATTATTATTACTATTAATGACATTATTATTATTATTATTATTATTATTATTATTATTATTATTATTTATCTATCTGCGGTGATTTAAACAATTCATAACACTATTTGACGCGAGTTTATTAATAATAAAAATAATAAATAATAAATAATATTAATAATTTGGAGATTTAATTATAATTAATTGGAGTTAATTATAATTAATTATAACTGTTTTCGGATAATTTTTTCTTCTTCTTCTTCTTCCGTTATTCATTCTACTCGTTCAAATATGCTCATACTGAAGTGTCACCGTTACGTTCTTAAACCTCCGATTATATTTTCATAATTACGTTACTTTTGCGTCACAGTTACGTCACGATTACGCCACAGTTACGTCATAAATACGTCATCATTTTTTCTTACCTTTTTCAAAGTAATTTCAACCTATTCTCATTGCGTTACGTGATAAATGCGGGATATTCATGTTTTTATATTTGTCTATATTATGATAATTATAGTCATAATTATTATTATTATTATTGCCATAATTATTAATAATATTATTATTATGATTATGATTTTTATTATTGTTATTAGCATTATATATATATATACATATATATACTATTTGACTTCTTCTACATTAATGTCGCGAGTTATTGAACGTACGAGTGTAAATAAGGATCATTTATCACATAATTAATTAATTAATAATAATAATTAAAAATAATTAATAATATAAATATAGATGATTTTTGCTAAATTTCTACTACAATTAATAGTAATATTACTACCGCTTTCACGATGAATGGATGAATGAATGAATAAATGAGTGAGTGAGTGAGTGAATGAATGCATGGATGGATGGATGGATTCATTCATTTATACATTCATTCACTCAAACATTCATTCATTCATTCAACAATCCCTTATTAAA
>NW_008704750.1:8145-9255 GCF_000326865.2 Helobdella robusta | reverse complement strand
ACAATTTAAAAATTGTACAGTATATTATCGAATATTTTAAAATTGTGTTACACTTTGATTTATAAATTAATTTTAATGAACTCGGTGAATTAAACAGGAACTGCAAAGAAGTATTGGACTTAATTATGGAAGTTTTTTGTCCTTGTTATTATCTCGCAAACAACCTAAGTGCACCACAGTTTTGAAGTTTCCTGTATCTGTTGTGTTACAACGTCATTCCTGCTTTTGCTTGTAG
Organism: Helobdella robusta; assembly: GCF_000326865.2. NCBI lineage: Eukaryota > Metazoa > Annelida > Clitellata > Rhynchobdellida > Glossiphoniidae > Helobdella > Helobdella robusta. The sequence continues at coordinate 9,020 of NW_008704750.1, read as the reverse complement.
TATAGTTTATAATTTGATTAACACAAAATGGCAATACCAGAATAGAATACCGTGATTGTACTTTTTGGACTTTTTTAAATTTTAGATGTTTTTCAGATTATGTTTTGAAACGGAATAAAATTAAAAAAAATACTTTTAAAATTATTCTGCATGTTTAAACTCTAGTGTTACTTTCGAAAGAAATGTTCATGTTTTAATTCTCGTGTTTTAATTCGCGGCACTCTTTTCTTTTTTTAAAAGAGTTATTTGCTACAAATTTTTGTACCATATCCCCGTTTTTTGTTGGCTTCTCTAAAAAGAATTACATTTATACTAATATAAATTGTTTTAATTTCACACGTAGTGGTAGTTGATGACTCAACTTCCTTCATTGTTTTTTGGCCCAAGGTGACATAAAAATTACATCTCAAAACGGACCGGATTAGCGTCGATCCAGATGTTTATGTTTTGGCATTAAATACCGTCAGTGAAACAGCACGTTCAATCCAGGACGTTGCTCGTCAATAGTTTTATTTTTATGATGCTGCGTCACATCAGAATTTGTCAAATGGAGGCATTTGTCCATTGTTAACAGCTCAACGTAATCGACAAATTTTTAATGTTATTTTGGAACAGGAAATAGCGAAAGAGTAGTCCTGTTATTTCAAATCAGTTAAACCTGAAAACGAGAAAACGACGAAACCAAGTATTCATTTGTTATAACTATGGCGTGATGGCTCAATGGTTAAAGGCGCCTGGTCTTGCTATTGCATTGACTGGGTTCGAATACAAAGAGATCCCCGCCTATCATATGCAATGTGTATGATACGTGGTTTGCACGCGTATTCATATACGCTGTGTGTGTTTGTTGTTGAAACCTCTGAAGCAAACGCAAA
>NW_008704750.1:0-4705 GCF_000326865.2 Helobdella robusta | reverse complement strand
TGTCCACTACTGTAATGTTTAAAAATTTTACTTGTTCTAGCCCCATCTTACATATTTTTCCCACTCGTCGTCAACAACAATCATTACTGTTTAATAACTGTAAATAATAATTTAAACAAAATATTTTTCTATAACTCTCTTGGATCATCTATTTTGCAAATCAAACAATTTGAAAAAAGATTTAAACGTATGTCCCAAAGAATTAACAAACAATCATGGAAAAATTTCGACTTTGAAGCGCATTATGAACTGCCAAAGCAGATGGATGGCCACAACTGTGGAATTTTCATCTACATGGTCACGTTAGATAAAAGCAAATCAATTGGAAACGAATTTGATCCAATAAGATGTAGATTAAAAATATTTGATGATGTGATTACTAATTCCGATAACATGATAAATGAATGTTTATTTTGTTGTAATGAAAGCGCTGGTGAGTTGTGTATATATATTGCCATAATATATTGCCAATATATATATATATTTATTTATTATTGATTTAATGTCTGAGTAAATCATTGCTGTATTTAGTATGGGTTCATTGTGGGCTGTTAAAGCTAATTGATCGGCCTTTTCATTGACAAGAATACCTATGTGACTTGGTATCCAGATTATTTTAATGTGGCAGTTATTTTGTACAATGTTATGAATGTGATAATAATTGAAAAAATTTAGTTTTATTTTTATGATTCTGCGTCAAATCAAAATTAGTCAAATGGAGGCATAAGTCCATTGTTAAAAGCTCAGCGTAATCGACAAATTTTTACTGTTAATTTGGAACAAGAAATAGCGAAAGGTATAGGCAGAGAAGAGTTACTCAAGGTGTTTTTATAACTAAAAATTGTACGAAGCCGCAAAAATAAATGTTACGATAACTATATCTGTTAGCAATATTGATACCTGTAGCGTGCAATTACCAATTCATACACATAAAATTATGATTTTCAGCACACACCACACACACACACATATATATAGATATCATAATCCGTGGGCAAGTAATACTTGGTAAATATATTTATATATATTTATTTATTCATTCGCTTGGGTTTGCACTTTTTTGGTGCTATACGTTTTTTTTATTATTATAACGTATTATTGGTTTGGGCAAGCTTGCAGGAGCCTAAAACAGAGAAATAATTTCACCAATCGAAAATGTAAAAAACTAGTGATATCAATAAAAAATTGAAATTCACAGATTGACTTATTCTGGAAGAATAAATGCTTTTTAGGGTTAACTGAAAATGGTCTCCAAGGCAACGATGAATCTTTACAAAACCTACAGAGCATAATAACAAGTAACTACAATGCTTTAGAAAGAAAAGAGGTTAGTTACATGATGTAAACCAACTGCACGGTGCATCTATTAAGTAGTGCTGTTGAAGAAGTGTACCAAGGTTACCGTTGACGCAAATATAGTAATGTATGGGTAACGCGTTCAGACCAATATTTGGGGATGTGCACGATACGGGAGATAGCTTTGTTATATATGTTATTTTTGGGAATAAAATTGTCTATTGGAATATGCAAATATTTTCCAGATGTACACATAAATGGATTTTTGGCGATTTTTTAACTTTCTCGTTACCGATGACGCAAATTTGGAAATGTAGGGTTAACGCGTTCAATCAAATTTTTGAAAATGTGCACGAAACGGGAGATAGCTTTGTTATATATGTTATTTTTGGAAATAAAATTGTCTATTAGAATACGCAAATATTTTCCAGATGCACACATAAATGGATTTTTGGCGATTTTTTAACTTTCTCGTTACCGATGACGCAAATTTGGAAAAGTATGGTTAACGCGTTCAATCGAATTTTTGAGAATGTGCACGAAACGGGAGATAGTTTTGTTATATATGGTATTTTTGGGAATAAAATTGTCTATTAGAATATGCAAATATTTTCCAGATGCACACATAAATGGATTTTTGGCGATTTTTTAACTTTCTCGTTATCGATGACGCAAATTTGGAAATGTAGGGTTAACGCGTTCAATCAAATTTTTTGAGAATGTGCACAAAACGGGAGATAGCTTTGTTATATATGTTATTTTTGGGAATGAAATTGTCTATTAGAAGATGCAAATATTTTCCAGATGCACACATAAATGGATTTTTGGCGATTTTTTAACTTTCTCGTTACCTTTTGATCAGATCATCTCCAAAGATTTTGCACCTTTTGGACAGTGGTACAAAGGCTTCAAACTTGATGCTGCTTGGTTGCAGAAACACCATTCAGAACTGAAAGCAATAAAACTGGGTTCTCGTAAAAGTCTAAAATGCAAACTGTGCTACGATAACATTTCTGAAGCTAAAAAGTATGCTCGAAATGGTACTGTCCCAATAGCTGATGGTGTTCGGTGTGACGGCATGCAACAGCTTCAAAGAATTATTGATCACTTGAAAGGTGGTGCTCATAGTGCTGCACAACGGGCCGATCTTGCACGAAAGCTATGAACCGCACAATCTAACAAACATCCATGGGTAAAAATTTTGAAACAACACAATATTGAACTGATATCAACTCTTATTCACCTTACAGTTGATGTACACAATGATTCAGTAACCAAAACGCTGTCAGCTTGGTCTTGGCCAAGTCGTTCACTAGCACAAATGCATGCAGAAAACCAAGTTAAGCAATACATTGATCACGGTCTTGATCGTGACTTTGTGGCGTTTAATCCACCACAGTCAGCATTGCATTACAGAAATCCTGACCGGTACAGAGAGATATTATCATTTGTGTCCAAGCATGAATTGAGCAGAGTTATTCAAGCATTGAAAATCGCAGACTGTGTCGCCCTGCAAATTGAGAAATCTGTTGATAAATACAATGCTGACAGTCTGTTTACTGCCCGATACATGGACAACACTAATTTTGAGATGAAAGATAGTTTTCTTGGCGAATGCCACAGTGAGTTAAGAGGAGTAATTGGGATGGTCGATGCTTTGCAGAAACGTTTCCAGTATCTTGAAATTGAAGATGTCATTAAAGCAAAGATGGTGGGTCTTACGACAGATGGGGAAAATTTAAATACTGGACGTCACGGAGGGTTGTGGGTAAAGATGTCTGAGTATTTAGGGCAAAACATGTTGATATTTTAGTGCATAGCTCACAGATTTGACCTGGCTTTTGAAAGCGTTGAAAACGTGGTTCCGGAGTTTCGTCATTGGTTAACAGATGTAAAAAATGTTGCTACTTATTTTCGTGAATCAAGCTACCGTCAAGAAAACCTGCATGAAATTGCTGCAAGTTTGGGTGAGACTGCTAAACATTTTCCACGGCATCATGAAGTTCGTTTTGCGGAACACCTTGCCAATGTTATACTTGCAGTTCTGTCTAATCATCAGATGATGTGCGCTTACTGGAAGACAGTTGTACAACAAGGTGAAAATAATGAAAAGCAAAGAGCAAGAGGTTTTCTGAAGGATTGGTCCCAAACTTCATTCAACTTAAACATGAGTGCTGTTGCTTTGGATATCTTGCGATTTACAAAAAGAAGCTCAACGCACGTTTGTTACCTTGGCAAAAACGCGACCACGTACTTCAGCGTCTTTCTATGATGGTAAACAGTCCATATCCTGGGGGATATGACGAAAAGTTACAAAATAATAGTGGACTTGCATTTACACAGTCATTGTAAACTGAAGCAAATGATAATCAATTTCAGAGAAATGTGAAAAACTTGTATGTTACAACACACAATAGAAATTTTGAAGCAGTGCGTCTTGAGGTAATCACATGTGCAAAAAACTTCCTTGAGAGAAGGTTGGATGTCGATCAGGATTTACAAGTAAAGGCAATTATAGATGTTGCCAATGCTGAAAATGCTGAAGCAATGATCAAAGCCGGTCGGCAAATTGTATCAGATATTTTTGGTGATAATTATGTTTCAGAATTTGTAGATGATGCTGTTGGTTACTATTCATCATTGGTGTTTCATCTTTTAAGCCGCATGAAAGCAATACTGCCAAGTTGTACTTATTGCTACAAAAAACAACACCGTCGTCTCTTTTAAACAAGCTGGTTCAAACATTTCTTATAACTTGTCCTCACAGCATGATCACTGAACGGGTAATTTCATGCCATACAGAATTAAAAAGCGACCTTCGATCATCTATGTCGAGAAATACTGTGAATGACCGATTATTCATTGCTTTAAATGCTATAGGTACCGCAAATTTTGATCCTCGGCCAGTGGTGGCTGATTTTCTTTCTTCAAAAACGAGACGATCGACTCTACCAGATGATGAACTTTACCGAAACAGGTAATTTGTAAAAAAGTTTTTTAACACTGAAAATAACTTGTGATTAGCTAATTTAACGTCAAATGTTTTTTTTGTGATACTGTGTCGTTAATAAAAAAAATGTCACTTATTTCAAATTGACAAAAGAGTGCATGTGCATTTTTAACGCATCAACATTTACATAAACAAAATCATGAACACTTTTTTATTGACAATTTAAATTAGACGTTTTGTCATTAGCCCATTCCTGGGGCTAATTAGCTTAGGTTCAAATTAGCTTATTCCTTAGGCTTGTAATCTATGTTTTTACCGCAAGATTGAAGAATTGTATTCTTCCATGAAAAAAAACTTCATTTTCATTAGAAAGTTGATGCAATATCTATTAGGCACCCGTGATTGAAAAGAATTGATACTATAATTATCATTTCCAAAACTTTAAAACTTGTCACCTAG
>NW_008704748.1:0-1157 GCF_000326865.2 Helobdella robusta | reverse complement strand
TGGATGGATGGATGGATGGATGAATGGATGAATGGATGAATGGATGAATGTATACATCTACATACTCTCCCATACATACACACTTGCACATATACAGACATACATAAAAAAAAAGTTCAAACATACGCACATGCAAACAGATAATGATGATATATCTTATATGTCCTAAATTCAAATTATGATGCATTGTAAAGCACAACAAGTAAAATGAAAAACTGGAAGAATAATACTGATATTAATCAAAATGATTATTATTAGTAGTAATAAAAATAGTTATAAAAACACAAAATTAAAAAATAATTAACAGACATAATCAATTAAGAGCTAAATTAGATAAATCTTTCATATGTTTCAACAGAGGTATTGAGATTAATACAACTATATCAAAACTACATCAGTATTAACTTAAACAACAACAACGATAATAATAATAACAATAAAACAACAACAACAAAAAGACCGCGAAGATGATGACGTATTACAACTCGGCAACGAACAACAGCAACCCTTTGCACAACAACCGCATGCTAGGAATGAATGGAAACAACAACGCCAACAGCACCAGCAACAACAACAATCTCAGTAGCAACAGCTCGAACAACAACAACCCTAGTAACAGATCATCAAACGCTAACAGCAGCAGCAGCAGTAGCAGCAACAACAACAGCCACTCGACCACGACAACATCGTCGTCGACATCTTCCAACAACAACAACACCTACAACCCATTCCACCACAGGCAGTCCCTATCGGCCACAAGCCCCCTTCCATTAACCTACCCCCGCACGAACAACACCTCCACCCACCACCACCAACAACAGCAGCAGCAACATCACCACCACCAACAACAACAACCACACCAACAACAACAACCAGCGTTCCATCACCACCACCACCACCATGACTTCAGAGAACAATTCGGCGACCCTTCAATCCTAGACCCACCCTCTCACCATCACCACCCCCACCACCATGCCAACCCGGAACTCTATCTACCCCTTCATCAAGCATTCTCTCATCTACAATCTTACAAAGGAATCTCAGACCTAGGACCGAACAATCCGGCAAACTGTCTATCCCCTCAAGAGACTTCCGCCATGCTGTCCGTGGCCAACTTTCGGGACTACCTGAGTGCGGGTGGGGGGCCTGGCGGGCTA
>NW_008704747.1:0-1157 GCF_000326865.2 Helobdella robusta | reverse complement strand
GCTGTTACACACTCCACCCACCCACCCACCAACTTCCTGACCAGATCACCACACGTGTGGAGGCGTGGCGTGGTGGATCGTGTGTGGTGCCAACATGTCTTCGATCGCAATCGTTCACCCACTCCCTACCTTCTTCATTGAAGTGTTCAGTTGGCAGCTGGAAGCGGCATGGCAAACATTTCCTTCAAGTTGATGAAATTATGTAATCAAACAGTTACATTAAGATTGCATTTAAAATGTTAGCAGTACCTATTAGTATTAACAACATTAACCAAATCAACAACAACAATTTCTAGCAAAATCTATCCAAGAAGACGCACGTGTTCGTCATTCTATCTATCATTAATTAGTGGCCTGATTTTTTTTAAGAAAATTTCTTCAAACGGTTAGTTGGTTAGGTGGTTGAGTGAGTGTGCGGTTGGTTGGTTGGGTGGATCATGAAAATTATGGTTTCAGTAAAAAAATCAATAAAGAAATAAAAACAACAAATAATGAGTGACGATAATAGAGAGACCAGACCTCATCTTCACAATTAATCATTTGCTGGTTGTTCATTTCATTTAATTTCATTTCATTGGTGATCATGATTAATGAAGCACTCGTCCTGCAAGCAGCCTTCAAACATTTCAACATCTCGTGAATGCACCGCCCAGCAGTTTTAAAATCAACACTTTCTTTGTGGTTCATGAACTTATTTTTATAGGTAATAGAAGCACGAGTGCCATATTAATGCTGTAACAAACAACCAACCAATGAGAAGCGGACAGAAATTTTGAAGCCATCCATCAACAAATCAAACGAACAATCGATCAAAACAAAAATCAATAATACGACCTAGGAAGGAGCTATCAATCAGATGAACAAAAAACTTTCCTTCCTTCATTCATTCATTCATTAATCTATCTACACAATCATCCATGCATCCATTTGTTCATTATGCCATTATTTTATCTAGTAATTTATTATTTATCTATTCATTCATTTATTAAATGAATGAATGAATGAATGAATGAATGAATGAATGAATGAATGAATGAATGAAAGAACGAATGAAAGAACGAACGAACGAATGAATGAATTCTTAAAAATCTAACAAATCATGGAACGTGCGTCACCTCCTATATAAATCTCCACCACTCCAAACTTTCTGCATGATG
>NW_008704745.1:0-1158 GCF_000326865.2 Helobdella robusta | reverse complement strand
CGCTGCCACTACTTCTGCTACTACACGTTATTATTATTACTACCAATACTACAATAATTATTTTTCATTTATCTATAAACTGTTGCCCTTTTTAATTTCGCCAAAAAAGATCGTTTAAAGAAGACCATAGAAAGTGGAATTTAAAAAAAAAAAAAAAAAAAAAAACTTACGGCGGTGGCTCCGTAGTGGTACTTTGAAGGCTCCACTTGACGAAATAAACCAATGTGTAACATGCAACTAATCTCAAAACACTAATCCTGATAACCATATTCGAGGCCCAACAACAACAACAACGACAACAACAACGACGGCGACGACGATGATGATAAAAACAATAACAATAATAAAAACAATATTGAGAACGATGGTGATGATGGTAATGTTTGAAATGGCAATGATATCAAATAGTATTCCATGGGATAGTCTAGAAATCGCCTGTTGTATTTTTTTTTGGAAGAATCGCTTTTTTTGTAATATTTATGCTTTTGATGGTGTTGTTGTTGATGTCTTTGGTTGATGTCTTGTAAGCGTGGCTGATGTTTTTGACGATGTTAATGTTGTTGTTGTTTTGAAGTCGTCAAATTTGTTGCTGGTTAGCTTGTTGTTGTTGTTTGTGCTTTTGTTGGTTGTAGTGTTGCTGTTATTGTTGTCGTCGTCGTCGTTGTTGTTGCTGTTGTTGCCAATCTTAGTGTTGTTGTTTATGTTGTTTTAGTTGTTTTAGTTGTTGTTATCTTTGTTAAAGTTGTTGAAACTTTTTATTAATGTCGATGTTGTTTGGCTAATGTCGTCGTTGCTGTATTATTTAACCTTCCGGATCTATGTTTCTCATAATGACGTCAGTATTAATATTTTATTATTATTATTATTATTATTATTATTACTATTATTATTATTTCTATTGTTGAACTCATTCATTTTGGATGACGAACTACATAGGATAGGCTATTTAATTTTATCCTAGCTAGAAAAAATTTTTTATTTACATTTTTGTTAAACCTTTTATTTCTCTTCACATCCAATTATGTTTTAATGGAGATATAAAAAATCCTCCCATTAATGATTATTTTAAAATTATATAAAACAATTCTATCCTTCACCAGATGACATTAAATCACAAATACATCAACGCTTTGAACAAAATTATTTTAATGCTAAAAA
>NW_008704744.1:0-1157 GCF_000326865.2 Helobdella robusta | reverse complement strand
GCGCAAAAAGTTGATGGCAAAGACGTCCTACCTCGGGAAACCGGGTCTCTGGACGCAAAACGAAGATTGATTGATTGATTGATAGTATTTTTTTTTACACCCGATATCTTTTTACATTCATTATCAGTCATTTTTGCACTCAAAATTGTTCATACTTTATAATTCTTATTTTCTTTCTGCTTAAAATGCAGACAGAAACATTATATGAGTACTTTTTTAAAGTTATCTCATCTGGTTATTTGATTTGAAAATTTTTTCATTTCTGTCCATTCCCAACATAATTTATATTTCTAGTTTTTTTTATTCAAGACACTTTTGTCTTATAGAATCGTGACTTTACTTGTTATTGCATTTGCTTATAAGAAGTAACGTGGAAATATATTTTCACTTTGTTAACTTCTCACTCAAATGCCAACTTTGCTTTCTGTAAGATTATGCTGAAATGTCCACATACTCCTATGCAAGTCGCTTGGGCTTCATTGATGATTGCAATATTTTTTTAAAAATCAAAATTATTTGAAAATAAACTTTTAATATGATTTAAAGGGATTTTTGACAGATAGTATGGATATGCTTGATTATATAATGACAAGAAAAAACATAATGCCTCGAATAAATTCCCAAATATTCAGTGAGAACAACGTTTACATCGACCTCACTCAATCAAGTAAAGATTGCTATTTTTTATGATTTCCTAAACTTCTTATTGGAAGTGCAACTTTTGAACGAAATCTCGTTTTGTTTCCGCAGATAATAACGTCGCCGTGGCCTCAGATTTCAGCTACCTGTTCAAAAATGGTTTGTTTCGCGTTGATATGTTATGTATGGGACGTTCAAATATTTCGTAACGGACGCTGTGGGGAGGTGTTTGTTACGGAGTGGTGGTGGTAGTGGTGGTGGTTGTGTGGTGGTGGTGGTGGTGGTGGGGGTGTTTGTGGTGGGAGGGTTTCGAGATTTATTACGTAACAATTTTTTCTATATGTAATAAATTTAATTTTTCATTCTGAGCAAATATCTACAAATGTTATTGTACTTTAATGATAAAACGCCAAAACTATAATTTCTATCCAGATTCATCCGCAGTTCATTTTTGAAAAATAATTTTTAATTATTTAAAAAAAATAATACTAAGAACTTTAAGTTAAGCTTTTCATGAA
>NW_008704743.1:7743-9695 GCF_000326865.2 Helobdella robusta | reverse complement strand
TAATGTGTGTGCGTGTGCGTGTGCGTGTGGAATGTGCGTGCGTGTGTGCGGGTGCGTGTGTGTGTTTGTTTGTTTGGCTGCTGTAGTTTTGAATCACATTTTACATTAGTGTAAAACTTTAAACAGAATATATATGATATATGATATGACATAATGGGATGGGGGTGTATTATATATATATATATATATATATATATATTTGTCATCATTAGTTATTATCTATTTATTTGTTGTTAACTTATAGCAATTTAAGCAGAATTTTGAAATTGTAGTAATTATAATTGATAATTTATAAATTATATATTTATAACAGTTATTGCCATTCAAGGTCATGAGTACTATCTCCATTATTTTCTTGTTATATATCATCATTAATACATTAACTCTCTGCTAATTTGGATAACAGTATTTCAATACTGACTAGTTTTTTTTTTCTTAATATTACAATTGAAACAGTTGAAAATATGTCTGGCCTGTAAGAATTTGGAAGTGCTGAGTGACAAACAGTCATTGTTCTGTAGGCTGGAGGAGTCATCAGTTAAAGATTTTACAAATGTTAGCATTTCTTTGGCTTTGTCTTCAAGTTCATGTGCTTACATATTTTTGCTGTGTTGCTTTGTTTCAAGATTCTTATGTGTATATTGATGAGAATTTGATACACACCCACACACACGTACACACACACACACACACCCACACACACGCACAGACACACACAAAAATGTTAAACATAGGACAACCTACCAGAATGTTTTAAAGAAAGTAAGAAGGATAAGCAGACTCATCAGCAGCGCCACCTGTCTCTATTATTCTCTGGCCTCAAGCCCGTCGGCCACACCTTGAAGACGTCGTCGTCATCTACGTCCGGTAGAGTGAGTATCTCTGGATTGAAGAATTGTGGTAGTAGTACAGCAGCCAATAGCAGTGGCTATGGTAATGTTGCTAATAGTAGTAAAATTAAAAGGATGGTTTTGCCTGACTATTTTCACAAGGAGGTTAATTATGATGATGATGATGATAATGGTGGTGATGGTAATGATGATGATTGTGATAGATGTGGTTTGGATTATGATGATGGTGATGTTTTTCAATCCAATTTTTTTTCAGAGCAAGCAGCAGAGTCAGTCGTCAACAGTTATCAGCTTGAAGTTTAAAAAACCAACAGCTCCCACAGTCACTACTCCTACCACATCATCATCGTCATCATCATCATCATCAAAGACATCGTCATCATCATCATCATCATCATCATCATCAAAGACATCGTCATCATCATCAAAACAGCCATCATCGTCGTTGTCGTCGTCATCAGTACAACCTTTTATATCAGAGCAGAGGAAAGCGTCATCGTCATCATCATTATTATCATCACCGCCACCACCAGCATCATCTTTGATGATGATGATGAAGACGATACAGAAATTACAACCATTGTCACAGCCCTCCTCCTCATCATCATCATCATCATCTGGCGCTAATACCATGAACATGAAGTGTAGAAACTCAATGTCAAATTCTACTACTAGCACCAATACTGTCTACATTATTAACTGCAGTAATAGTAATAGTACTAGTACTACTGCTACTGAGTTTATTGAGGATGGGCTGAAGGTTACTTTTGATTTTAACTTATATATATATATATATATATATATATATATATATATATATATATATGTGTGTGTGTGTGTGTGTGTGTGTGTGTGTAAGGAGAGAGAAAGAGGAGAGAAAGAGTGAAAGAGAGAGAGAGAGAGAAAGAGAGGAGAGAGAGAAAGGGAGAGAACATGACAACAATAGTTATAACATTACAATATCGAAAATTACGTTACATGATCAAATTTATTGTGTCATCTGTTGCAAACTGCGTGTTGTCAAATCTTCCATCCATCAACAGCAAAGAGGTGGACACGAAAGTGGCGTCGGCTGCGTCAACTACAGCATCGACAACAGCG
>NW_008704743.1:5061-7693 GCF_000326865.2 Helobdella robusta | reverse complement strand
ACAGATACACAGCAATGACATCAACAACAATATTCTATCAGGAGAGTATCTATCTAGTGACATACAGTGGCTCTCAAATTTCCACCTTATTAAATCTCCCCAAAAGCTGTCAGTCATGTCTAATTTTCAAATCTTTGTGGCCAGCGCCAGTGAAGTTGGTCTTTACGATGGTTTCAGTAGCAGTAGTAATGTCGTATTTACCACTGTGGCACCTGCAGCTGCTACTGTAGCTGCAGCTTTTACTGGAGATTTTAATGTTGGTTCTTCGTTGTTCTTCGTTACTTTTTTGTTGTTTTTCTTATTGTATTTGTAAATTTTTCATGTTTTATTTAATACAAAATGAAAAAAAAACTGAATAAACTATTTTTTAGAAAAAAGGAAGAATAAAAATGCGCCCTGTTTTTGAGACTCTCCATGACCTTGGCCTCTCCTTGGTGAAAGAAAGCGTCTACAAAGATCTTATATATTCCGTCGAGTTGGCCTACCCGCCGTACTACGTAGAGAATAACATCGGAAAAACCCGGCCTATCGAAATTGCTCAGGCTCTCGATGGTTGGAAAAAAACTAGGTAGGTGAATGAATGAATGAAGGAATGAATGAATGAATGAGTAGATAGATTGATAGATGAATGAATAAATTAATGGATAAGTCTGTTGATTAACAAACGGATGAGTTAGAGCTAGATTGGTTGGTTGGTTAATTGATTGATTGGTAGATTGGTTGGCTGATTGATTGACAGGTATGTTCTTGGGAAATTGAACAAGCACATGAAGAGTCCGTGGATCGTCTGCTCGCGGTGTGTCTTCCTGGCCACATCCCTCTACCAACTCAGTAACCATCAGAAGTATGGGCACAGTTACATTATTGGCAGGTTAGTTGTCTGTGCTTGGATGGTTTTAATTGACTGGTTGGTTTTGATTGGCTAGCCTCGATTGATTGACTTTGATTAGCTGTTTCGAATTAATTCAAAATGACACCAGGCACGACTGCTGCCTCTGCAATTTCTCCACAAAGACTCAGTCCTCCTTTTACCAGCACATGGTAACAACCCACAACATCAGCCTTAAGTACTACCACTACACCGGCAACAACAACAGCAACAACAACTGCAACAACAGCACTTATTGCATACAGCAACAATACCAGCACACACCTCTCATATCTGGTCTCAATGGAATGTACGTCTGTCAGCTTTGTCCATTTGTAACTAAGATATCTTCAAAGGTAACCTTCAAGAACCACCTCGAGAGCTGCAGTCGGATGTTCAAACTTTGCACTAATTTTGTTCCTCCTTGCTAGGGATGCAGATATACCAATGATGTGGCCAGTTTCCACAGCGGGGCATGTTACGGGACCTGCCCCTGGCAAGAGGAAAAGGTAGGCGAGGGTTTTGTATTTTTTCGTTTTGGAGTTTTTCTTTATTTTTCTATTCAAAATTGTAGCTAAGAAGGAAGAGTGATGAAAATGAGATATATATTTCCTTATTCGTTGTGATGTATCTGACGATTTGTGATTTATTATCCATATTATGTTCTGTTGGAACAGACTGGAGTGCATGCATTCGAGGTCAGAGAAGAGGCTGATGCTATGCTGTGCTGAACATACTACTGCTGCTAACAAATCCAAACCTGCTGCGACGACAATATCATCATCGACAACACCTGCAACTGTGAAACAACTGATCAAACAAAAACTACAACATCATCATCATCAGCAGCAGCAGCATCAGTCACAGCATCAGCAGCCCATAGAAACGATAAAAACATCAGAGGCGTCGTCTTCTAATGATGATGATCATGTCACAGTTCTGGCTACTGCACTCACCATAACTCATCCATCGTTCTATGTTAGATTGTTTTCTTTACATTTGCTTCACTGTTATATATTTTAATATATTTTACTCACTATTCTATTCTATTATTTATTATATTATTTATTTATTTATTATATTATTAATTTATTCGGATAAATATTGTATATTTATTGATACGTGTATTAAATCAGACAAAATTAAGATTCATACCTAGTTTCTTGTAGGTTTCAAGACTACCATACATCTGCCATACATTTAAAACACACCTAGTAATTCATTGATACCAAGTAACGGTTCCAATACTGCAGTCACTAGTTTAATAAAGGCCACTATAATTATTTAAATATTAATTATTATGAATAAATAATATTTGAATCAATTCAACAGCACCACGTCTGCGAGATCTGCTGTGCAATGCTGATGTCCGGCTCATCTCTAGAGCATCACCTACTAACCACCCACAACGTGCACCTCCTTCCGGGGACATTTGACCTTCGACCTGCTCCAAATACGTCATCGGCGACGTCATCACAGGCGACGGGTTCATCATCATCATTTTCACCTGGAAAATTGTCATCTCCGTCCCAATTGATCTCCATGAGGCCGTTCTACAAATGCGATTCTTGCGATGATTATTTCTATAGTCAAAAGGGTCTGAGTCATCATCAGACGTTCATACACGGCGATGAGGATGGCGACGATAATGATGCTGATGATGAAAATGGTGATGATGACATCAATAATAATAGTGGTGATAACATCAAGAGTAATGGAAACGACGAAAATGTTGACGCTGGCGATGATGTTCCTTTAAAAAGA
>NW_008704743.1:0-1976 GCF_000326865.2 Helobdella robusta | reverse complement strand
CCAGAGCCAGCATTACAATGTTCATCAAAACACTCTGAACTAGAAGCGGTGTCTCAAATGGGTGGCCGAACCTAAATGAAAGATACTGGTATAATGATACTGGTACTGATACTGGTATAATGAAAGATTTAGTGTAAGTAAATTGGCAAAAAAAATTAAATTCAAAAATCTCACCAGAATAAAATTCTAAGAACATTGGCAATGAGAAGAGTGAGGCAGACAAGAGTTGAAAAACCTTCTGAATTCCTACTTTTCTGAATATCCAGATACTGGGGTACGTATGGCAGAACTCCACCTAAAACAATGGCGCTCGAAACGGCAAGTTCTACAACATAACCAAACATTATTTTTATTAAAATTGAAAAAAACTATTTAGATACTTATTTTTGTAGTTAATGATTGATTTGTTTAATAAATCGGTTCAATTTTTTAGTTAAATATTAAATTAAATTAAAAATTCTGAAATTTATTTCTAGTTACGAAAAGTGAATTAGACGAAACATTAAAAAATAGGGTTGTACCCTTTTAAATACAAAACAGTAAATCTCATATGCCTAGAATATCAGTTCAAAAGTTTGCATCTAACCTTATAGAAAATATAATTTTTATAATGTTATACCTTTTCATTAATATGAACATTTGTGTTTTTCAACGTTTTTACTAATTTTTCGAGGTTGTTGAAATTTAATTGATTGGCACAGATAATGGGAAATGTGTGGGGCCTTTCTGTGGCGGGTTTGATGTTATAAAGTTAATTTAATTTAATTTCTAAATAGTTTTAAGATAAAAAAAAACAAAATTCGTCAATGAAAATGTGAAGATTAAGTGAAAAAACTTGAAAACAAGTTTGGAAACGCGAGGCTGGCCTTTTAAAATTACATTTCCTACATAAAAACACAGTTTCGCATAGGAAAACATACAAAATGTATGATGAGAAAAAAAACAAGAAACGTACCAAAAAACCGAATAGATACGAATAAGTATATAGAGAGATGTGGGCGTAATTTCGATATTTCGATAGAGGCCGGTACCTGATAATAACGATACTGCTTGCTTTGGAATAATGCATCCCAAATGATCGCATTAAGACCGTCATTATTTTGTTGAGTGTTTTTGAATGAATGAATTAAAGAGTGAATGAATGTGTGAGTGAATGAGTGAGTGAGTGAATGAGTGAAAGTGTGATTGATTGAGTGAAAAAGTGAATGAAAAAACGAATAAACGATTTAAAAAAAATGAATTAAAAGATGATGGAACCATCAGACGAAAGTACAAACGAATAAATGAACAAACGAACGAACGAATGATAATGAATGAAGGAATGAATGAAGGAATGAATAAATGGAGTGAAAAGAAATTTGATCGATAGGTGGCGGTCTCATGGGGGCCATTTGTGGTCAATGAAAATTATTGAGGTGATTGACTGGGCGGTGATCGATGGATGGACGAATAAAAACGAATGAAATGAGATGGACTGAATGTAAAGATAAACGAACGAACAAATAAATGAATGAATGATTGATTGAATGGACGAATGAATGAATGAAAGATTGAAAGAACTAAGAAATGGATGAACGAATGGTTGCAAAAATAATATTATGCTAAAAAGCCTACGGTTGAATCTGTTATTAGTTTGTATAAAAGCACTACTACTAAAACTACTACTACTACTACTATCACAACTACTACAACTACTACTAATACTACTAGAACAACTGCTGCTGCTGCTACTACTACTACGACTACTACTTCTTACGCAACGGTAAGTAATCTAATGACATTATTCCATCAATAGATTTGTAGTAGGAAACGAGGCTTTCAATTCGACTTGCGCTACACTCAAGTAGAGGTGCATGCAAGCACACACACACGCACATCACACACACACATTCCCACAAACACATATGTACGTAGTGCATACAATTGCGTGATCTTCTCTTAAAATACAGGCCAAAGATCGTGAATAAGTGTTATCA
>NW_008704742.1:1848150-1849595 GCF_000326865.2 Helobdella robusta | reverse complement strand
TTTTTTCGATTTTTCTCACTACGGTTTTTTTTGGAGAACGTTTAGTTTATTAAAATTCTAAATAAACTTATTTTTCGAATTCATGCTGCAAATAAGGACTATTTCGATTCCGAATGAATCATCATCAGTGCAAGTTGATTTATATAGGGAAATATTTACTTTGTGAAAATGAACTTAGATGGAAATTAGGTGTAAGATTTCTTTATTGGCTAGTCCATCTTCGTTGGTTTCCTTTTCTTCAGCGATAACATCATATTATTATAGCATATATTATTTACAATGCTAGTTTTTATTACTTATTTGTTTTCATTTTTGGTTAAGCGCCGGGTTGGGAGTGAGGCTGTCATTGTTTGCTGTATATTTATTTTGGGTTTATTGATGTCCATTAAGACTGCTTCTGCAATTTTAAGATGCGTTTAGTTGGTGTTCTGGTATATTATTTTGATGTTGCTGTCAAGGATTTCAGGGCTTACAGTGATTGAGTGTGTTGAGTCCAAATGAGATTTGGTAGCACCACTCTGTTTATGCATCGTAAGCCTTCAATTCAATGAGGTTAAAAAACTTTATCGAGAGAAGAAAAGAGAATATAGAAAATATTTATCATCTGCCTGTCGGAGTGCTTTGCTGCTTTGCGAAATAAAACTAAATGTTACTCTAAAAAAAGAAATTGTTATTGTAAAACACTGGTAAAGGAAAAAAACGGAAACCCTAAAAATTTGTGGAAAGTAATTAATAAAATCATTTGCAAAAATTATAACGAATCGTCTCAGAAACATGTTGACATCATTTGTTCTTAATTTGTTGATTATTTTAAAGAAAAAATCAACAAAATAAAACGAGACACCAAAGTTGTTGACAAACCAGTTTTTGATGGATGTAAATTAAACAGTAGCTATTTGTTTTCAAATTTTGCAGTGGTTTCAAAAGTAGACATAAAAAAATTGTTCTTAATCTACCATCTAAGTTTTGCATGTTAAACGTCTTTCCTACTCACATTTTAAAAAAATTGAAAAAAACATATAAACCTCTTCATCTCGTTTCTCACAAGTTTAGTTAATTTATGTTTGTGTGATGGAGCGTTTCCTGTTTTTTGCAAGCATGCGGTTGTGATACCCATTTTGAAAAAACAAACACAGATTTCAATGAGCTTGAGAACTAGTTGACACCTACTTGACTGAAAGAACTCAACAGGTATTTTTCAAAAGGCATTTGTCTGGTGTAAAAACAAAGTCATCCGGAGTGCCACTAAACGTTCACCGAAAAACTTTAGTGAGAAAAATCGAAAAAACGAACTACAAACATATTAACGCCAAACATTCGGTAAAATTTATAGAATATTGTAAAAATATATATATACATATATATAATATATATTATAATATGGGCTTAAACTGAAGAATCAATATGCCCATCACTAAAACAATTCCGATGTTCAAGAGAATACT
>NW_008704742.1:1795765-1847277 GCF_000326865.2 Helobdella robusta | reverse complement strand
TGCCGTTTGGCTACCTATGATGAAACCGAAATACCCCTCGACGCCATCCACATCTGTCACTCGCCTCAGTATCACGCAACCCAGCTTTCACCCTGTCCTTCTCCACCTGCTCTCTCCATCCCAATCGCGGACGACCCCTTCCTACCACTCCTTCAACCTCGAACTCCAACGCTCGCCTAATCCCGACCCTTTCATCCCTTCTCAACACATGTCCATACCATCGCAATCTCGATCTCCTTATCAATGTCACAATGTCCTCATTCAGTCCCATCCTTGACATCAGCTCTGTACTACTCCTCCTATCCTTCACTTTAACCCCACACATCATCCTCACCATAGCTTTTTCAGCCCTCTGCAGTACACTTTCCTCCTCTCTCCTCAACACCCAAGTTTCACCACCATATACCATCGCTGTTCTCACACATGCTTTATATATCCTCCCTTTCATCTTCACTGACCATTTCTTTCCACACAATACCCCACCCAGTTCCCTGAATTTCATCCATCCTACACGAACTCTAGCCGTAACTGCGCTCAAACATCCTCCATCCGCGTTCAGCTTATCCCCTAAGTAAACAAAGCTTTCCACTCTTTCAATACCACCACTCAACCCCGTCCTTGTGTCCGTCCTATTAATCGCACCATGAACACATTTCTTACATTTGAACGTGCCTTCCCCCTTTTTCAGTGCCCCCCCTCACACCACTACATATCTTATGCACCCATTTCTGACATCCTATACACAATACCGAGTTAGCCTTCACTCTCCTGCCACATACCCCACAGGGGTCTATTTTACTTATCACTAGCTCCCCACCTTCCCCACTCACCATTACCTTCGTCTTACCAATATTAACTTTTAACCCTTTCTTTTCAATAACACTTTTCCATCTTTCAAATTTTAACTGCAATTTTTCCATGCTATCAGCCATCAAGACTAAATCATCTGCATACAAATCTCAAATAACAACCCCTCCATTATGTTTTCACACACAACACCCATCACAATTGAAAACAGAAACGGTGATAACACTGATCCTTGATGCACTCCTACCTTAACACTAAAAGCGTCCGACATCCCCCTTCCAACTCTCACCTTTGTCTTTGCCCCTTCATACAACTGCATCACAGCTTTAACAAGTCTCTCAAATTACTCATTAAACAACCTAGCTAAATTATTTAAACAATTTTGCAATTCTTTTCTATCTTTATTTTTGTCAACAATTCTATTGCATAATTTTGAATCATATGCATACAAAAGCAAATTAACTGAAAAACCATTATTGATGATATTAAACATGTCATTAATGAATATTATAAATAACATTGGTCCTAGGACACTGCCTTGAGGCACTCCACTTGTCACAACAAAACTATCTGAACAAACTCCAATCATCTTGACAATCGATTGACGTTTTCCCAAATAATCCTTTATCCAATCAACCAGATATTTGTAGACAGTTTCTCTACCATTCGTATCAGTTACAGCCAAATGAGCCACATAATGTTGACTTTTTTTTGTTGACATGCATCCAAAAAATTTTGTTATTATCTTTTATTTTTTTAGCCATAATGATTGCTTCATTTTGTCTAACATTTACCACCGCTCTTTTAATCTTATTTCTGAGTTCCTTAAACTTATCAATTATGATTGCTAAACTATTTATTTTTTACTTTTTTAGCTGCATTATTTCCTCTGTTGCTTTCAAGTTTGTGTACGTCTGTTAAAGTGCCACAATGTCCTTTCATACTCAACGTGCTTATTTTCACATTTGAGAACCAATTTATATCATACACCAGGCATATTCAAATTTTTACTAACAAACGTTGAGGAGTCTTTTCATATTCCTTCCTTTCAGATATGACTTGACCCATATGTATATTAATATTAGGATTAGCCATATTTTTTTTCTAACAAGTCCAAAATATGGTAGCATCATCAATGACAGTTTCTAAACTTTTTAATTCGTCATCAAGTTTAAAATTATACATTAAAATTGTCCAAAACTCAACAATATTGAAATGGGACTAGCCATTTGAATAAAAACCCAGAAAAGTTCATTTCATTAACACAAAATTTGTCCACCATTTTACAACAAATACTTTTAATTCTAATTGTGTATTCAAATAAATTCTCACGTTAAAAAACTTACTAATTTGTTTGATTTTTAAAAACGCGGTCATGGTTGGCACATTGTTTTTACGTTTCAATTTAGAAATTCTCATAAAGTTAATAAATTATTTTTGTAGTTTTTATAATATTGTTTATACAGAATAGCATGAAATTTTATTTTTAAATTTAAAATAATCAATTTATGCTAATAACTATTCCGGAAAAAATTAATGCAACCCTTTTTGTATTTTATAAACGGATCAAGACATGCAAATTCAATTATTTCATATTGTGTATTAATTATTAGCAATTATATTAATAAGTTTGCTTCAAAAAAATTTAAGATCAAGTTTATGAAACTGCTCATGTGCATGTATTTTAATAGTCGTTAAAATTTTCCCTATTATATTCGCTGCGAAATATTTAAACTCCGAACCTTGTCAAACTAAATTAAAAACTGCAACTGATTTTAAAATTTTTGAACTGACAAATACTTTTTGTTTGTCAAGGATTTTCATAGCGTGGTAGGTCTCATCATCAATTTTCTGCACTAGCATCACTCTACCAAAAGATCCGGTTCCAATGGTTTTGATGCGATCAAAATCTTCCAAGCATGCTGTATTCTGTTGAATATTTAAGGATAATTTTATTAACATGATGAATATTTTAAACAACTTTTTTTTTCTTAAAGATTTTAACGGCACTGCAGCTCCCAAGATGGTGCTATAATGTGCCAGTAATTTTATTTTTTTATTTTATTTTAATTTTTGTTTACTTTTTTTTCATAATTATGTAGTTATTATTATTACATCTTCAAAATCAATCACAGTCGAAAAGGAAGAATCCGATCAAAATAAATCAAGATATCAATCCAGAAAAATAAATGATAATCTTGGACTTAAGTATATTTTAAGAGGTAAGGTTGTAATAGTTTATTCCAGTCTTTTTAAGTTGACGGGTAACAGATTCAATAACCACACCATAGACCAGAAGCACCTGAAGTTGACGTCAGCACGAAGAGAGAAAACCCACCTACCGTTCGCCAGTCCCACCAACCAATGACTCTCACTCCAGTGCATTCACTCTATTTCAAAAACATTTTGAGTATTTAAGTTCCTGGTATGTCGCTTGGTTTTTCACCATGGAGGTCACCCACAGACGGCATTCGACACAAAATTGAAAAAATTATAAAGATTAAGGATTCTCTCTTAGCGGCACACGAGCTTCCACCATGGTATTTAGCCACTGTAGATTCTCGATGCACCTTGAGAGAAATGCAAAACTGCACAAATCCTCTCGAAGATTAGAGTTTTCACTATGGTATTCAGCCAGAGCAGGTTTTACATAACATAACTAACTAGTTGAATCATTAGTAACTGAATTTAAAATTAAAATTAATTGATTGATCATTTTTCTAATTGTTGAAATAAATAACTGAAAATATAATTAAATAGAATATATTAATTGATTCAGGTAACGATTATGCTTTCAACGGGCCCTTAGACAAATCCAAATCTGGGTTCTTATTTTTTAAAATAAATTACCACAGAAACGAAATATTAAGTTAAATACCAACTAAAGTTTTTATTCTATAATTATTTTCCAATTCCATTAAACATTAATACATTTAAATTGCTAAATATTTTTCTTTTCAATTATACATAGGAATTGAACTAAACCACTTAGCATGAACATTGAACTGGATGCACTTGCGCCATTATATAAGTACACACCATTATAGAAGTACTCAGGTCCGGATTGAAGAAGTTCAAAAGAGTCCGAGCCTTAGGCCACCCACTAAGCAGAAGCCTTCCACCAATATAGCGACATAGTGATGAACACCTCAAAACAATTAAAATTTCCATCTTTTTAAATCTATGTTTTTTGCTAAGTGCATTTCTTTCTTTTTTAATTTTTTGAGAAGCCCTTCCTTTTTCTACAACTTCAAAGCATAAGCATCTATTTCTGATTGAGGCAATGAAAAATATTGATTCAACAACATCACTCTCAAACGTGCTACATACAACGCGTTGTTCCTTCAGAGCTGACGCTTTTAAAACTCTTAAGGAATTGTTAGATGAAACATTTACTAAAACGGGTCTTTGATGACTGAAAAAATGCGTATATGCAATGTGAAACAAAAAGATTGTTGTTATAAATAAATCTAATCAAAATTGGCATTAACATCATTTTATAAAATCACATCCTACAAAAAACGGATGCTACTTACTATCAATAGTAAAAATTTACAACTCGCAAAATTGAATTTAACCGCTGAAAAACTATGTAGCATCATAAGTACATTTTTTCAAAATATTTGAGTAGTGATGCGAAGTTCTGGGTATGCTGAGAAAAACTAGACGACAATTGTCATTCTGTCGTAATTGAAAAATACAGCATATACTTTATTAAGTATTATTGACCAGCGTACCGTTTTTTGACTTACTTCTTTAACCATACAAAAATATTCAAAGAAAATTCAGCTTTTTCAGCCGCTTGAAAAATTCTTTGGATAAGCTTCAAAGCGATTTGTCATTTGAGTTAGACATTACTTTTTAAATAAACTGATAATTTAATATACGAATTAGCATATTCAGTAAAAGTGCCGTGTCTCACGCTGTTATTACGAAATGGCCTGGTTTGAATACACTTTCTTCGAAACTCAATATTATTATACGCTATGACTTCTGACCAGGGTCGGTAATATCAAAGTATCGGTATCACGTCTCTAGATCGCCAAAATTTTTTTGGTATTGGTATCACCATTGTCAATACTTTTTAATGTAAGTATCGCATTTTTATCGGAGATAAATTTAGAAACTGTCGATATTCCGTACCGATAATTTTTAATAAAAAAGCACAAGTTTTTCAATGGCAGCGTTTTTTTTGCTTTCGTAATGGGGAAATCGTGATGTAATTTTATAGATATACATTTTCACTTTTGTTAAATAACAGTGATTACATGTTTTGTTTTTAAAATTGCATTTCAATTTTTTTAAAAATTTAACTTTGTTTAAAAAAGTGTCGCTAGATATGTTTTGGCGATGCCAATGCTTTTGAAGATTAATATCGTCTTCTTAAAATACAGCCGTTATTTTGTTATTTTTTTTTCAAAAAGCAAGGTCTAACGCCTTGAATTCAAGAACTAAAAACTTATCAGTTTTAGAAATTTGGTTGACTAGACTCGACCACGTGGCCAAGGCAGCCCTTGATTTAGTCATTAAAAAAGTATCTGTTCCTTATCAAAATTAGTCCTCTATCAGCTTAGATACATGTTCTTAATTATACCAAATAGACATCAATCACATTCCCGTGAACACAACAACGTCTGCTACGGAGTATACTTAAGCCTATGATAATGAGGAAAACTACAGAGACTATGTTCCTAGATTCAATTCGTCTCGTTTTGGGAAGAGAAGATTTTTTGTTTTGTCTGCAAAAATCTGGAACTCACTACCTGTAAATTTGAAAAAATTCAACAACCTGAGACGACATGTTTTCAAGAAACGTTTGAAACATCATTTGTTTTGACATTCTCGAGTGAAGCTAGCGCTTCTGAAGTTATACGGCGCTACACAAATTTAGGATACAGATACAAATGTTACGGTTTGCAAATGGAACTTGATAAAGCTAGTTGTCAATGTATAAAGTTGTGATAAGAATGCGGTCCTGATCCGGCCATTTAAAGATTGCGGACCCTAGACATCTGTCTCATTCAGTTATTCTGGATTTGGATTGGATTGATTGACGCAATTACTGATTATTTAGATCATTAAATTTATTTAGTTGCATGTATTCTTTAATTGTTCACTCTTATACTTATAGAAAGAAAGATGTGTATCGATAGTTTAATATTTCAATAAAATCAATGCTACTTGTTGTTAATAAATTCAAAATAATTATCTACCTTCGTAGGTTTGTTCCACAGTTTTTCAAAATCTTCTTTACTTTTTTGTAAATAAAATTTGTCTGCAAAAAAATTATAACATAAACTGATGTCAACAAGTTAACATATTATAAATAACAGTAGACTTAATTATTTTCATGATGCGTTACTTGACACCATAGTTGGTAGTATTTAATTCAAAACATTATTTATCATTAACATATATAACAATTTTTGTGAAAGATTGTTAAGGATGCAAATTGTGAATGTATTGACCTGTGCATGTATTTAACAATTTTTGGAAAGGCTAAAACGTTGTAAAAAGCAAGCCGATTAAAGGGAAAACTGGACTTTAAAGGTTCAGCAATCAGTAATCAAATCTTAAAATTTTTGAGAAACATACTGAAGCACTCGTAAATAGTTCAAATATGAAAAATTGCACAAAAAAGGAATCCTGAAGTTTTAAGCGTCTAAAGCGGTTTGATAAATGGTTTTACACAAGTTGAAGTTTGCAAAGTTGATTCATGACATAGAAAAAATATCTTAAACTATTTTTTGATAAATTGATGCTGTTTGATAATATTTTTTACACAAGTCGAAGTTTGCAAAGTTGATTCATGACATAAAAAATATACATTAAATTATTTTTTAGCAAGAACATTTTTCAAATAGGTTACAATCGTACCTTTGTAAAAACAAATTTGATGGTTCTAGGAAAAAATTTCGTTATATAGAAATATTTTTTTACATAGAATTTGTCCGGAAAAATTGTATATTGCTTAAAGGGTGTTGATAACAAAAAGTAATAATACTTTGTATAATTGTAAAAAAAAAATAATATTTTAAAAGTGAAATTTATTCTTTGTTTCATACAAAAATAATTTTGATTCTATTGAAATAAATCGAGGTAGCTGGTAGAATTTGCAAAAATTACTAGAATTCTACGACAAGAAACAATAAATGTGGTCAAAGATATTAATATTAAAGAAGTATAAAAACACTACTAATATCAATTCATAGAATGCGTCCTGGTTGGATATTTTTTATAACCTTTATAAATTTTGTTCGTTATAGAGAATTTATGTACTTTCTATAGAAACGGTCTTTCATTTAAAATTCTAATGAACAAACAATTTGTTATATAAAGTTTTATAAAAGTTCGATATAAGGAAATCCGACTGAAATTAGTTTTGAAAATTTTAATGAGGCAGGGCACTACCTCTCGAGCGTACCACATTGGTATTCCTTAGCCACGGGAACTCAATCCAAACATTCATGCTGTGTTGTATAAATTAAATTAATAATGCTATAAATGGTATTTTAATTGACAATTTTATTTTAAAATTTAAGTTTTATAAACATTTCATTATAAAACTAACAAACACTACTATAAACCAAAAATGACATGTTTGGAGTAAAATTCAAGGTTTCAAAAAAAATTTTATAACATTAACGGCCAGTAATTTGTTTTAAAACAGTTTTGTTTTATATTTTGTCTTTATTAGGTGGCTTTGTATAATTTTTATAAAACGGGCTCGTTTTATAAAGAATCTCGTGTTCTTTGTCCAAGGAATGGTTCAGATAGTTATTATGGAACAAAGCAGTCTGTAATTATTAGCAGATTGAAAAATTAATGTTTCAGAAAAAAATGTATGTATTGAAGTTAATGCTATTGGTGAATGTATTTGTATGCAATGATGGCAGCAAAAATTTTTATCGACAGCCACTTCTGCAACAACAGTATAATATTTATGAAAAATAACTCAATTTTTGCACACTTGCTTGTATGTACCTTGCTTCTACGCAGGTAAATGCAAGCATATTAATTTAATTCGCCTATCAAATGCTTTTGTACCTGGTTTCTCTAAATTTTAGATTTTTTCGATCGAATTGGTATCGTGGAATAAATTGCAATAAATTCAAATTTTTTTTCTGTTATTATATAAAATTTTCTAACCCTAATTTTCATATTTTAAAAATTATACTGCTATAAATATTTTTTTAATTATACATCGAAAACTTGTCTTTTCTTCTCTTTTTACTTTCCCATCAAACGCTAGTTCTTTTTTCCTCTACTTATTTTTTATTTTATTTTTTTTATTTCTTTACTTTTTTTTCTCTCTACCTGGTATCAAATGCAAAACTTTCTACTTTATGTTATTTGGCCGATATTGTTATTAATTTATATTAATATATACAAATTATTTGGTATTATGGATAACGTGAATAACGGGGAGGTTTATATGTATGCAGATGATGCTAAATTTTATAGATTCATAAAGTTTGAAAAAGACAGTTATCTTGAAAAAACTGTTTGAATGCATTATCAATGTGGTGTGGGTCATCCAGTATTAAGTTAAATTGTGAGAAATGATTCGTTGTGAGATATGGTTTAAATAATGGTGACTCAGTATAAGTATGTTGTTGATAAACATCTTTTAAAGGGATGTAATAAAATTGATAATTTCGGAAATTTGTTTAATTACTCAATAAAATTTTCAAGACATATATATCAAAAAATTAATAAAAACAAATTTCAATCTTAGGTTCAATTTTTAGATAACTTAGAATTCTGACACTAGACGCCTTTCTAATATTATACAAATCTTTAGTTTAATTCCAGGTAAAGTATGCTGCATCTGTATGGTTGCCATGGACAAAGAGGGAAGTTTGAGCAATTGAACGGGTAAAAGAAAGGGCTACAAAAATGATCAACGCTTTCAAATATTTAAAATATGAAGATCGTCTAAGGCATTTAAACCTATCTACGTTTAAGTTCAGAAGGATAAAAGTGACCTCTTAGTTTTGTATAAAATGATGAAAAGTGATGACAAGAGCAGTTTTCCATAACTAAAGCTACATTGTGATGACAGAACGAGTGGGCACAACGAATTTGAATGGAAAATTGTACAAATCTAATCCGAAAAAAATCATTCCACAAAATGAAAATTTGGAATGGTTTAAATAAAGAAATTGTGAATGCTTCAATATGGTATACATATATATTAAAACATATCACTGCATTATTTCAGTTTTTATTAGTTTCTGGTTCATACCGTATTTTTATCACTGTTTTATAATTTAATTATACAGAAAACAAAATTTTTAACTGCTTTTCTGGCCATTTTTATTTTATACAGAAAATTACGGAAGTACATTTTATAAAATTAAAATGTTAATAAAAATCTATAGATCTCTAGACATCTGGATGAAAATCTGCCTTGTGATCTTGTTTGCGCTATGCAAAAATGTTGCCGTGTAACTTATCTGCTTGTTTTTATGTTCCAGTGCAACACATGTTCAATCTCATTTATCGTTTGATTTTTATTCTTGAATCACGCGTGTAATATTTAAGATTTAAATATTCCAATTTTTTTATTAGTTGAATTAAAATGTTAAAATTGTAAATAAATATTTTGCATTCAAATGCAAAAATGGATATCCCTCGCTCAAATGCAGCAACAGATCAAAAAACAACCTTTCTTTTCATGGGTACCGGTTGAATAATTCTAATTTATTATTGAAATAGATTTATGGCACGAAGGTTTAAATACAGAAATGGTATGTAAGCGGTTCTGCGTATGTCAGAACTACATAATAAAGAAAAAAACACCAACAGCACCAAGATCTGCAACAAAATCCCCAGCTGAAACTTGTCGTGATTAGGCAGTTAAAAAAGTTGAAATAGCCGCCGATGAATATTTAAACGAGGATGTTATAACCAGCTACAAACCTGAGAAATTATTTAGACGATTATTGAAAGAAGACACATTTCCCTCGGATTCAAATTACAAGCTGATAGACAATTTCAATTTAAAAATAATTAGGTTACTTAAGTTCAGCTACTCTATCCATTTGAGTTCAGTTATTCTATACTCCATAGTTTATCTTTACTTTAAATAGCATTTTGTTTATCCGTTTGAGTCTAGAACTCAAATGGATAACCAACATGCTAATTAGCAATGGTTACAAAAGAACATTCATTGAAAAAATTATTAGCAAAAATGATCGTGATGTAACAAAAGTAACAATGACAAAACAACAAATGACATAATACTTTATTACAAAAATACGATGTCAATAGCTTATAAAACCGATGAAATAATAATAAAATGGATTGTAAACGGTAATGTAAAAACTATCAATGAAAATGATAAATTAAAACTTAGGATTTGTTACACGAACCACCAAACTCATTCCTGGTTCTTAAAAATAATTGCAATACTAAACCAGAATCGATATTGAAGAGCAGTCATCTAGTATAATCTTTTGATTGTAAAATCTGTGGTTGTAGGCACCGAAACACAGAACATATCAACGACTTTATCAGGAAGGTTAACAATGCATACACAAAATGGTGTAATAAAAAATTATCTAATGGATTCACACCAAATAAAAAAAAAACAAGAGAAATATTAAATTCAAATACCAAAGCGTTATTTTACAACCATAATATAAGCAATTTGAGAATGGCAGAGGCTTTGTTAATAGAAATTAGAAACCATGTAATAAACATCCAACAACAGGCTGTAACGATTCTACCAACAAAAAAATTACTCACACAAAGAAACATGGAACTTGTTAAAAATACTATAAATACCAGATGAACTACATATAACAATAACAATATCACAAACTCTATTACACTGATAATGGTAAAGGTTACCAAAAAAAGCTTTTATGTAAATGTATATATAAAAAATGCAGTATAAAATAATTAGAAATTTTATTAATAATTTGAATAAATTGAATAATATAGATAAAATAATTGTTTGCAAAATTGAAAAACTCGTCAGTATATATATATATATATATACATATATATATATATATACATACATATATATATACATATATATATACATATATATATACATATATATATATACATGGTATATATATATATATTGGAACGAGGTTTTCATTATAACAAATTTGATTGAATGATTTTGCCCATTTAGCGTTTATTAATTTTTTGAAAAGAAAATCAACAACACATAACTGTTGCAATTGCAATGAACCAAAATTTGAGTAAAAGTTATTACAAAGTACAGTACAGTTTGTGGAGAATTGTGCTTAGTATTGGGCCGAGGTATGATGTCATCCGGCTGCGCACATTTTGATAATTTTGTTGACGCTATTCTGATCTTAATGCTTTACTTGTTTTGCTGATTAAGCTGTCAAACTGCTGGTTGTTTTGGCCAAATAACTTCAGTTGTTACAGCTCTTTTTTTAGTTTTTGATTGAATTATATGAGCAATAGTTACTGACTGATTGAGTTTTAATGGTGCCATAATTTGAAGAAAAGTATTTGTAGATCATTAATTGAAAAGTATATGTTAATTTGTTGATATTGTCGTAGTTTGAAAGTGATTGTCGTTGTTGGAAGTAGGCGTGGCTTTGGGCCATTGGACTAAAGTTTGGAGTAGTTTGACGCCCGGGAGAGTTGATTCTATTGTTTCCTTAGCCAGCGATTACGGAGATGTTGGTGCCCCATGACTTGACAGGAGAATTGGTTGTTGTTCCGGAGATGTTGTTGCGTTTTCAAAGTTGTTTGTTGGGTTGTCTATAAGTTTAACTACTTGATACATTTTACACTAGCGATGATACATAACTGATTAACTAATAAATTGATTAATGCCAAAATTTTGGTAGAATTCATACAATACTCAATAAAATATGTTCTCCTTCCAACATATATATAAATATATATATTCTGATAAAAAACCATAATTAATGCAGTAATTTGTGAAATCTACAGAATTTCTAGCGTTGGATAGTTTTTTATTACATTTCTCAATATTTCGAACCAAATTCTTGTCGTTGTTCAAATTGATTATCTGTTGGTAGCTATAAGCAATTTCTTTCAAGCATTTGGTGATATTTTGTTTAATGTTATCGTCGATATTACATTGTATTCCCTGGTTTTTATAATCACTCAGTTTTTGAGACAACTGAGTGACCAAATTTGACTTCGCTATTAACTCACGAGAAAGCTGTTGCATACGTTGCTCACGTTCTTGTTCGCTTGTTAAGTTTCTTCGGTTGGTCGTATATTTTAGGGAACGCTGGTAAAAGACCATAATTAACGCAGTAATTCATGAAATCTACAGAATTTTTAGTGTTCACTAACTTACTAAATCATTATCTAGTCTATCAATAAATTTCTCTATTAATTTGCCTTTTTATACCATTAATTTATTTTATTTTCAATACTACAAACTTTCAATAATAGCAACAACAAACAAGACGAGAATATAATTTTCTACTACATAAATTATTAATACATGTCATCTGCATAATCTGAGAATTTATTATCAAAATGCAAAAACGGCAAAACCTAATAACAAAGAGTAATTGCACGCCTCCCCAAAATTGAACCCTAGAAAGAAATCACCTAATATATGAGTTTAAATGCCCTCTTGACGGATCCACTCGTAAGCCACACTCATATGTTGGAGTGTCAAATACATCAATCAATTATTTTATGAAGAGCTATTTTCGCAATGTTCAACAGCGCTCCTCAATGACTTTAGCAAACAGATGAGTCTTGAGATCCGCTCTGAACTTCGTAAGTAAAGGAAAGTTGTCAGAAAAGAAGGTAGAGTAGAGAGTTCCCAAAAAAAGGGCCAGAAAAACAGAAAGAAAATTTAGCAAAAGTGTGTTTAACACAAGTTAAGAAGAAGTGAGAACAAGAAGACGATCGTAAATTGGCGCGTTTAGGTTTGATTAATATATCTGATAAGTACTTAGAAAAAAAGTTAGATTGAGACTAATACATAATGGTGCAAATTTTAAAAAAGATTCTATATTTTGTAGGTAACCCACATTTTCCAAAAATTATGGGAAAAAATCTTTTACAAACGATAGGGCTTATTCGCTTTGATTTTTGAATCTCTAGCTGGACGCAGACTAATGTCAACTCTGGGTGGGACCATAACTATGCCTTACACGATTTTACGTTTTTGGACTTTTATAAAACCGTTCACTTTGCTTTTCAACTGCTTTTATTAACTCCGCCCTCAATCTTGAACCACCGAAACCAAACATCAAAACATCTATGGCCGACTGACATTTTATTAACTTGGTATAATCATCAACAACAAATGTAGGAAATTCCGTTTCGCTGTCAATTTCTGAATTATTAACCATTTGCTGTAGTTTATCAAATGGCGAATCTGTGTTCCGTAACGATAATGATGAAAACTAAAATTTCGAACACTTTTTAGCCGTAGAAAACCAAATCTTAACATTGCCTCTTGCATCACTATCATCGAAATACTTCATGACAGTCTTCTAAAACTACCCAGCTAACTCTTTTCAATTATAAAACAGTAGACACACAAGTTCGTTAATAACAATTTTTTGGCCATCTTGACCACAACAACAATAAATATGTTTAAGGGAAAGAAATTTGGAGATATATGAGAAAAGATAGGAGTACGAGTAACTGGACGAGCAGCAATGTTAAAAGCTTTACTTAAAGGATAGAGTGTAGAACCAGGATAATCATAGTAGAGCGAGTTAGTGAGTTACAAAAGACTAAGAAACTAACAGGAAGGAGAAAAGTAGGATCGTCAAGAAAAGGCAAAAGTATTTTTTATTCTACGTAGATGAAAGTAAGAAGTTCTAGCAATACTATTAATCTGAGAAGAAAGAGACATGCTAGAATAAAAGATAAAGCCCAGACTACGAAACTTGTGAGAAACATCAAGAGTTTTAGAATTAGGTAAAATAATAGGAAGAATAGTAATAGAGTGTTTAAATTTATTAAACCAAATTAATTTAAATTTAAAAGGAATAAGTTTAAAACGCATAGAATCAGACCAAGCGATAATTGAAGAAAGACACAGAGATAGATTATGAAGTACACTATTGAGATTGGATGGAGGAAAAGAAGTATAAATATAAGAATTATCAGCATATAGTTGACTAGTAAAAGAAAAATTATTAATAATACGAGGTAGTTCAGATGTGTAGAGTATAAACATGAGAAGGCCAAGGATAGAACACTGAAATACCCAAAAAGTACATCCCTATCACGTCGCATAAAAGAATAGGATTTGGCAAAGACAATGTCAGAACAAAGATATAATAAACAGACACGACCAAGATTTAATAAACAGACAGGACAAAGCAGATTAAAAGGAATTTGCACACAGAGAATTGTAAAACTTTGAAATATTCCTATATAAGCGTTGATGATGAGTAAAATCGAAATAGAAATAGGACTCATACGCTCCACCATGAACACCAACAATTTTCTTATTATTTTTAATAAATTGGATAGTAATTATAAAATTACTGTTAGAAATATTGAAAAGCTCAACCGTAAACTTTCAAAAGCTAAAAACTCGGTAGATTTTATCAAATATTGCTGATGCAGACTTAATTTCAAAATCACAACTGCATTACAAATTGTTTCATTCGAATTCAAATTATTCTATTGTCGCCAAATTTTATGTTCCGTGAAATTTATGCTGTCGACCGCAGGATGATTCCAATAAACTACGCTCACTTGTGTTCAACACGTTATACAAATAAAAATAGAATCAGATTTTTCAGATTAGAAGGAAACATGGGAATGAATCTATGTGCAAAAATTTTTTTATATGAAGGATGACCGAAAAAAAGATAAACTTGTGGATAGGCACCACCATGAACTAAAAAAATTCTAGCTATAAATGTAACAGAAATGTCATATAAATACATACACAAAAACTCTCGCTCACACACACACAAACATGCATCATACTATTATTCCTATCATAATGTTTAACAATCTATTTTATTTTTATAAGAATGTCAACAAATACTAAAAAATACAAAATTTGACAGCATAAATAAACTACCATAAATAGAGAACTTATTAAGATAATGTAAATAAAAAGTATTTTGAAAGATATTTGTGAAAATGTTTAATGCTAATGAGCTCAATGAATTCTCTGATTAGCATGCAACAAAACTCTAATTAGTTATTCACGACGTGAAATAGAATATATCACCAAATTCCAAGTTTTTTCTATATAACATGAACATTTTAAAATTTCAATATATGACAACATTTTTAGGTAAACTATTTGAAATTGATATTTTGTAAGTTATAGAACACACAAATAGATGCATACATAAACGGCCAAAACACATTATTATTATGCATGTGAAAATGTTCGTATGGGCAATTTAGAAGAAATTTACATTTGCAACACGCCTACAACTCAAATTGCAAATATATATTAGTTACGTAAATGAAAATCTAACGAAAATCCCGAAGAAATTACTCAACTACTTAAAATAATCTTTAACTTTAATTCGCTTATCAGTTTAATAGTGTTGCTTGTTGCTAAAGGTTCTTACTTTCATCTGCGTAGAATAAATTACTTTTACCTATCCTTGATGACCATAATTTTCTCTTACTTGTTACTTCATTAGTTTTATCTAGAATTGGTTATTGTAACTCGCTCTACTATAATCTACTTGATTCTACACTCTATCTTTTAAGTTGAGTTTTTAACATTGCTGCTCATCTAGTTGCTCGTACTCCTACCATTTTTCATATAACTTCAAATTTCTTTCTCTCAAACATATTTATTGTTGTTGTTGTCAAGATGGCCAAAAATTTTTGTGTCTACTGTTTTATAATTGAAGAGTTAGTTGGGTAGTTTTAGAAGATTGTCATGAAGTATTTCGATGATAGTGATACAAGAGGCAATGTTAGAACTTTGTTTTCTACGGCTAAAAAGTGTTCGAAATTTTATTTTTCATCATCATCTTTATTGGACATGGATTCGCCATTTGATAAACTACTGCAAATGGATAATAATTCAAAAATTGACAGCGAAATGGAATTTCCTACATTTGTGTTGATGATTATACCAAGTTAATGTCAGTCGGCCATAGATGTTTTGATGTCTGGTTTCGGTTGTTTAAGATTGAGGTCGGAGTTAATAAATGCAGTTGAAAGGCAAAATGAACGGTTTTATAAAAGTCCAAAAACGAAAAAATCGTGTGAAGCATGGTTATGGTCCAACCCAGAGTTGTCATTAGCTTGCGTCCAGCTAGTAATTCAATAATCGAGACGAATAAGCCTATCGTTTGTAAAAGATTTTTTCACATAAGCAACGTTGGTAAGTGTTCTGCGTCTGATGTCATTAAGTATCTAAAGGCGAATTGAGACGCTATCCTGCTATCCGTTATTCAAAAGGAAAGATGATAATGCAGAAGTTAAAAATAATAATTTGTCAAGGTCTTTTCGACAGGTTTTTTCAGAGATTTTCCGGCTTGCTCAACAACGAAGGCACTTAGCCTAAATATGTGAGGATTAGAGATTTGTTATTCAGCAACAACACTAGACCTGATGTGAAACCGGCAACTAATTCTGACACTAAACTTTTTTTTATATTTGTTAATAATTGTTAATAATTTTGTTTTAACTGGTTTGCTTGGTTTCGTTATGGTTTTTCTGCTTTGAAAACCTCGCTTTATAAGGCGCTATATAAGCACTCATATAATATATATATCCATAATTGACGCAATATTTGATGAAGCTTCATCATGAACTCCAGTGATTTTCTTAATTTTAATAAATTGGAATATTAGATAATGATTATAAAATTACTGTTAAAAATATTGAAAAGCTCAAACAATCGTAAATTTTTAAATGCTAAAAGTTTTAGATTTTATTGAATATTGCATATATATTCAATTCAATTCAATTTATTCGCCAAACAAGCATGGAGACACAGAAGCTCAAACGAGCTTGTACGGTCACCCAAACCAAATAAAAAACATATACCTACATGAAAATAACAACATAAATGAAAATAAAATCAAATTAAACCAAAAATGAGCAGAAATTACTTAGAACAAAAATGATCATCGAAATTTATCAAGTTAAACAAAACAAGTGAATTCATATTAGAAGTTTTTCCTTATAAAATAACTTAAATAATTGAAATAATTAAATCATATCCTGTAAAAAGAGTTGTTCCTTCTTAAGTCAAAAATCGATTTTTTAAATGGCCCATAGTTAGATACTTGTAAGATTAAACACGGTAGTTTTGACCACAGTTTTACACCGAAAACAAAAACTGGACGATTTGTTTAATTTGTATTTAATTTTGAAGAAAAGACCGCAGAGTTTATTTACTTTATCAGTAATATTTTTTATATGAAGACTCAAAGAAAGATTGTCGCTGATTGTAATTCCTAGAAGTTTAGTGGAGACTCTTGTTATAGGAATATCCTTTATTTTAAGATTTAGATCCAGAGTATTGTTTGTAAGAATTTTAGGTCCAAATATCAAATTGTTGTAATCCTTGACTCTCGTAACTACCAACAGCAATATTATAACTTTAAAGATTATCATTTCCAACACTAGTGTTGTAGCTTCCAACAATCGTCAAGTGTTTTGTTGAACGTTTATTTGAGTACCAACAGTAATAGAAACACTAAACTAACCTAAGTAACTACATAAATCACATTTACGGCTTCGCTTTCTCTGTTGGAAATCTCACTGTAAACCTAACTACGCAGGACCTGTATAAAGCTTGAATTTTTAGCATAGATTCAATATTTTTTTACAATAATCTATCCAAAGATTACAAATATAGCAAAGATAATCAATAACAA
This sequence comes from Helobdella robusta, assembly GCF_000326865.2. NCBI lineage: Eukaryota > Metazoa > Annelida > Clitellata > Rhynchobdellida > Glossiphoniidae > Helobdella > Helobdella robusta. Next base: position 1,829,647 of record NW_008704742.1, on the reverse strand, counting down.
TAGTAAAAAATATAGCGCAACTTGATCATTCCAGTGGTTATAAAAATATATAGATATTATATGAGATTTATATTTAACCTATTTGAAGAGAACCAATATGAGAATCTCGAAGGTTCAAAATTTATTGCATCGGAAAATGTAGTGACATTATTCTTAATAAAATGTAGATTTGTGTCTTTCGCGTATAATATGCATTTGGTGGAGCAAGAAAAATTGCTAATGTGGTAAATATATACAAAAAATAACAGGGGTCCTAGGATTCAACCTGGTGGTACACATTTCGTTATTAAAATCTTAGAACAACAAAAATTATCAATATAAACCTATTGATAAAAAGAATCTAAATAGCTGCCAATCTAGTCAAGAACGATTTCTCGGACACCGTAAATTTTTCAATTAGTATATTTTGGAAAGATCTAGAAATATATTTAAAAATAGTTTAAGATATATTGGGAAAAATTCACTAAGTAGAGAACTTAGGGCAAAAACCACACTGATTATTGCTGAAAGTTTTATTAAGGTTAAAAAATAAGGATAGTCTATTAAACATTGTTTGATCGTGAATCTTTGATATTGGTTGGCAAAAGAGATATTGGTCTATATATATACTGTATATATATACTGTATATATATATATATATATATATATATATATATATATATATATATATATATATATATATATATATATATAATTTACCAAATTTATAGCGTTGGATAGTTTTTCCATTACATTTCTCAATATTTCTAACCAAACTCTATTAAAGTTAGAACAATATACAGTTTTTCAATTCATTCTCGAGTGAATAGAACCTATTTCGATTTTTTAATCTTCATCACTTGTTGCAGTTTATATAAAAAAATTTTATAACCCAGTACTTGTTGCAGTTTAACTTGGTTTTTGTAATTTGCATTTATTGTTATTAGTGACTTTGTTAATTTTTCTGTTTTCTTTACTAATTGATATGATTTCTTTGTCCGAGCTAATTTTTGTGTGTTATGTTTTACTATGCTAATTTTATTAGCATCATTTACTTGCACTTTGAAGGCACTTTGGTCGATGTTACTTTCTTCAGTATATTCATCGGTACCATTGATGTTGTTAGTATATTTTATCATTGTCCTTCTTGTCGGGAGTTTTGTTGAAATCTTTTTTTGTTTGTTTATCAGGGGTTGTTTTATGTCGATAAGAATGGCTTCGACTAATTTCAGATGGGAATTGCTGAAATTACAAATTTCGTGTTGTTGTCCAGGATTTTATTTGTAATTTCAATTTTATGTTTGTGTTCTAAAAGTGTTTTCATAAAACTTCCATTTTGTGCATGGTCAGACGTTTAGTTGGCAATGTTGTAGTTACTCTGATATTAAAAACATACTGACGTGCATAGCCGTCAAGAGGACGAGTAAATTCAGATATCAGATGGCTACGTTTTAAAGCCGAACTATGTTGAGGAGTGCAATTGTTCATGACAAGGTTTGACGTCTTTGCATTCCTGTAATAAATTCGTAGTTTTATTTTATCTAAGCTAATTAAGTAATGAACGACGTAAGCAGCCTTGCATTTTTCGGAACTGCAACAAATAATCGTTGTTGCACTGAAATCAGTAAACAATAAACAAATGCTTAAAAATATTCCCAGGCTAACTTTTATGACAATGTGTGTACAATAATACTAATAACTTCATAATGTAACTATGACTTAAATGTGGATTTATAATGAATTTCTTTAAATTTATTCAAATAAAAAGTCAATCTTGCATTTATAATAAAAAAAGGCCTTAAAATTGAAAATGTTATAGTAGGTTAGTGAGTTTTTGTACATTTCAAAAAGTTGTGCTTGTAACTTGAGTCTCATCAACATCTAAGTTCCTTCATTTGCGCAACATTCTAAACAATTTCACACGTGACTCATAATGATAATGTCTTTGGTAACAAAATTTTATCATAAAACTCAAAAAATAAATTCAATATATTTAAAATAACGGAAATAAATTAAAAAATTGTAATATACATAGAGAATGCACAGCTGAAATATTTTATCACAGTCCCTTTACAAGAATACTGGTAACATTATGCAACATGTCATTAAAAATGTTATTATATAAGTCATAAGAGCATAATTAGAAGGCGTTCGTGCAAATCTAATATCCTAAAATTTACTTGTACTGCCAAAATTTTTAAAATCATTCTCCATATTAAAAATAAAAATTTTACAATGTAGAAAATTATGTGTAGAACACAACAAAAGAACTTTGTTCTGATCTAATCTGCGTAGATTAACATTTAACTATTATTTGGGTTCATTGAAGAATATCTACGAACATTATTATAAATAAACATATTTTAGTTTTCGGTACAATCTCTTGTGTTAATTAAACGTTAAACGAACAAATGAATGTAATAATTTTTTTCTTTTTTTAAAGAATCATTAAATTGTAAATTAATTAACTGAAAATTCATATAGCAATTTTACAGATAAGATTTTAATGTAAGGTTATATGATATTTTAAATAATAAATTATAAAATACAACAGTATTATTTTGTAAATTTGAACTTACATTGTAAATCTGGGTCAAAAGATTCAGAGTTAGTAAGAGAACTTTTACTTGATTTTGATTTCGATTTCTGTCTTAACAATTTTCCAATAAAGTCCGTCATTCTGATTATGGCAATTTAAACAGGTTTCGTAGTAAGCTGATGTTCAAACATTTTAAATAGCTTCGTATCTGCAGTTTTGGACAGTGATTTAGTGCAACACGTCCAAAACATCTAACCCTAGCAACAATGTTCAACAACAATCAACTAATATGTGCAAATAATAAATCAATTAGCCTATGTATAAAGATACAAATAAATTATGATTCATTTAATGAAAAGAAAATATCATATGAACAACGTTTTTAAAAATCATTCTAATTTTTAAAAATCATTGGTCGTAAATTAAATTATTAAATAGTTTATCATTAATTTTAAAACATTATGCCATTTGGCTGTATCCTCAACTGTTTAACTTTATGTCCTCGTGTATTTAAAATTACTTTATTATAGAGTTATCAGCAGTTATCAACAACCTCGTTTATTTTCTCCTTCAATAGACTCATGTAAGTATGTATCACAGAATATACCGTTGTATAGCAAACAGCAAATCTGTAGAAAGTCACGTAGCACATTTTGTGTAAAATATAAATTAATTAGGTCATATTTCACACTTTTTTAAAATAAACTAATTTAAATTAAATTATAAAAAAAAATCTGGTTTAAAAATACAAAATATGTGATAAATAAATAAACAGTAAAAATGAATGAACGAATGAATGAATAAAAAAATTAGCACATAAATAGATATATGAATGAATAAAAACAATAAATAAAATAATTAAATGAATGAATGAATTAATAATAAATGAATAAACAAACAAACAAATGAATAAATAAATAAACAAACAAAATAAATAAATAAATGGATGAATGGATGGATGGATGGATGGATGGATGGATGGATGGATGGATGGATGGATGGATGGATGGATGGATGGATGGATGGATGGATGGATGGATGGATGGATGGATGGATGGATGGATGGATGGACATATATATATTTTATCGAATATTGTAAAAATATATATATATATATCTATACTCCGCAGATACTCGGCAGGCTTCTTTAACATTCTTACTGCCATATTCCATTTTCTAGAGGCGGTTTAGTCAAGCAGCTCGAAATGTTTGAAATACGTTATAATTTTATGTTATAAAATAGTTCTCGAGTTGAGACAATGTTCTTCGCTGAGTTTTTAAAAAAACTAAAATTTATTTTTTGTAATGTTATGATATATGCACGTAGGTTTTGAGTATCCCTGAAGCCAGCGGTGTTAATCGGCGCTAGATAAAAGTTTATATTATTTTTAATAGCGGTCTGGGTCGTTTACTGCCTAACTGTTGGTTATTATAGCAAGTGAACTTGCGCCTTATGAATCAGACGCTGCTGCGCTGCGTGAAACTGGAATTTGCACATGCTCAGTTTGGAAAAAAAACGAGAATATACTTTTTTAGACAGGATTATCAGATCGAAAAGGCAAAAACGCAAAAAATTGGGTTTAACATCCGTAGCTTACTAATTGAAACAGTTTGTGAAACCCAGTGTAGTATATCCCCTTGTTCTATAAAAATGCAACCTGATCTAGCTAAAATTAACGTAGCTAGCTACGCTGATCAGAGCCACAAGCCTATGCGTTTAACCGTCATCTTGGTGGCACTGTCAATTTAGCACTTTTTTAAGAACCTGCTATTCGTCTTAGGTGACTTTAATAGTTAAATCGGAAACGATCACAAGTTATGCATAATACGCTGGGACGTCAAGGAGTTGGCCGAGCAAAAACAAAAGCAGCATTTTGTGTTTGAGTGTTGTGTGGACCAACACGGTTTCACAAGAAGACAATAAAATATAAACCGGCTGCGTTTGGACAATTGGCATTTATGTTTTAAAAAGCATCGTGATTTTTACTACTTCTATAAGTCCATGGAGGTAGAGAGGTTCAAAGACTTACGAAAACCTTGTTAAATTGGTCGCATTCACGACGACACGAAAAATTTAGTTTTAATGACTGATTTTGTAAATTTTTTTAACAGGAAAAAATAATCAAAGAATAAAAGTCTGTTAACTCAACGAATTGAAACGCAAGATTACTAACCAATTAAGGCAAGCATATATGTAATTGTTGGCATTAATCAATTTGAAGTTTGTCTTTTCAATTTTCCTTACTAGAATTTTTGAAAATTATCAAATTTATTGAAAATAAAATTATTATTCAAATTCATCATGAAAATTTATATACTGTTGTTATCCAAATTCTATATCATTATATATCCTTATTTTGGTTTTTCACAAATTCCCTTCAATTCAGGTTTGGTTTATATAGTTTATAGTTTCTTTAAACAAAGCAAACTTAGTTCTTTAGCAAATTGAGTTATTAGATTAGTTGGCGTCCGATTCTTCATCTTTGTCGTATATATTCATATATATATATATATATATATAGATATATATATATATATAATTTTATTTGTATACATATATATATACATATTTTTACAATATTCTATAAATTCTACCGAATGTTTGGCGTTAATATGTTTGTAGTTCGTTTTTTCAATTTTCAAAACCATAAAAGTACACCTGGGCGTCCTAAAGAAAAATTAACTTCGGCAAACAAGAGTCAGCGTTGATGTTAGAACTGACAGGATTGACCATTTTCAAAGCCAATTGGAAACTTAGAAGCGATGCGCTCACTGCCACAAAAACACAAGAAAAGGGTGCAAAAAATGTAATATAGGATTGCATGATCATTGTTTTGAAATATGGCATATGATTGAAACTTAATGATTTTAATTTTAATTATTTAAATGCACCTTGACATTGATGTACACATTTATGCCTACTGCACCTCATTAGGGTGCAGTCATTGAACTCATTTTTTTAAACTATTTTTTTTTTCAATTTGATGAATAATTGTTTTTTACATTTTTATTTTATGTCAATGCTAATAAAAAAATCATTTTGATTGAGTTAAAAAATTTGGGCATTAATGGGTTAAATTTGATAATTGTGCCTATTGGAAAAAGTTTGTTTTTATTCTGATTCAGCTTTAGTCCATTTCTGGACATCCATAAAATCACTTGAGACATACATTCAACAAATTTTTCAATCTCAACCTGAAACAGATTCTGTTTACTAATAATCAAAATCTTTATGGCATCTGCACATGCAGCTTGGAAAATTGAATGAATCTATCACTTATTCACTTCGGACGTACAAAGTAAAAACAGAATAGAGCCAAGCACCGATCTCTGTATTACACCTGAAATTACTTCACTGACATAAAACATCATGTTTTTGAATGAGACCTGCTGCGTCCGTCGTCCGGTCAAATAGCTTCTGAACCAGTTAATTATCCCCTTCGATATACCAAAACCTCGATATACCTCGATGGAAATTGTTCAAATTTCAAACGTACATTTTTTAAACTTGCTACAAATTGGCAAAATAAATCAATGTATCTCTTTAAAAACATGTGTTGGTAAAAGATCAATCTAGCAAGATTTTGTTGGAGAATAGAGAATCTCTTTCTTAACATCAACATCACTAACTACAGAAAAACAAAATTCGCTTTTTTTCACTAAATTCAAGACTGCTCGTCAGGTATCGACAGAAAAATCTCAGCGACCTGTTTTACATTTTTAACCTTTTTCATTGAAGAAATTCATGAACTTTTCAGCCGTGAGATATTTAATTCACATGAAGGATTGTTAATACGGTCGTTGAGAAAAATTTTATTTATAATTCTCTACATGTTTTTAGGACTTTTGCTATTTTCATCAATAATTTTTTTTAATATTTATTACGTTTTCCAGTAAGGCATTTTTTCAGGGCAAGAATTCATTCATAACGATCTGGCAGATAAGACTTCGTTTACTTTTTTTTCTTTTTTTCCTGCAGAGACGTTTGGCTTCTTTGCATTGGCTGTCAAACCACGAGGTGACATGCTCACTCGTGGGAAGCACCAGTTGGAAGGAAACAACAATATCTACTATTCTAGATAACTCATCGATGAATATATCAAATTCCAGATTAACATCATCGCTTGTACAAGGTTTAGAGACTGGAAATTGGAGATTCAAGAACCAATTCAATGAAAGGTTTTTCATTCTTATGATTCCATGGTCATATTAATTTTTTAGATTGTGATTGGCGTGCTCTTGTCATGGATTTTTTTACCTAAATAAAACCGTGATCAGAAAAAACTCCGCTTGGAAACACATTACAACGACTTATTGGAAAATGCATTGAAGGGTTTTTGTTTATACAGGTTTAGTTGCAATTATAGAGTTTGATTTTTGTCTTGTTTCATAGTTGCTGTAATAAATGTCGGCAAAGGATAAGACTAGCAGAGTTGTTTTAAGGAACATGCTGCAATTTAGTTATGGATAATTTATCTAATTTTGAGAGGATGGATGAAACATACCGCAAGATTGGTATAGGACATGATATGACAGTGGAGCAGAGAAAGAAGCCTAGAGAATTGGTTGAAACAGCCAAGGAGAAGGAAAAAACTGATGGTGGTTTTTTATACCGAGTGAAGAGAACGCCTGGAGACCCACGTTTAGTGCGAATGGCGCGCAAAATCAAAATCTAGTGGTTGATGTTAGAGAAGGAATTGGTACGTTATATAGCAACGTGGATTGTATAACTAATAAAGTTGATGAGATTAAGGTTGTTTTAAACCAATTAAACTGTAAAAACGATGTTGCTATTTTTGTAGAAACTAATCCAAAAAATATATCACGAGAGTATAGAGAGGTTGAATTTGGAGTGGTTGGTTTTAAGTTACTGGCAACAAATTTTATGGTTAATGGTGGAAGGGGTATTTTTTGCTATGTGAAAGATCATTTAATATATAAGGTTGCGAATTTAAATGTTAGTTTTAATGAATTTTTATGTGTTGAGATAGTGAATGTTAATAAACCACTATTTATCTTAACAATAAATAGAAGTCCTTCGTCGGCTTATTCAAACAATCTAAAGTTGATTGAATTGTTGATAGCTTTAATGAAAATTAAGGAAATTAAGGTTATAGTAGGGGATTTCAATTTTCCAAATATTGATTAGGAAAATATGATGACTACTGTTGTGTTTCGTTGTTTTGAAGAGTTGAAACACAAACTAAATAGAAAACAATAAGCGTAATGTACGTATACTAATTTATTACGTAAAATAAATATAACGTTCTATAACCAAACGAATTGAAACGAATTGAACGAACCAAAAAGCATGTTACAGTAAAAGTCACATTGTACATTAATTATCGCCCAAAAACAAATAGAATAAATAGTGATGTGCCCTGCAAATAACAACTACAAAAAATGTTAGATCGGTGGAACAAAAATTCTTAAATTTTGTGCGAGACTCTTTTCTATCCCAACTTATAAGAGAACCGACTAGATTTAGGAATAAATCTACTAAAAATATTTTAGACTTGGTTGAAGATACAAATTTAATTCACAATATAGATTTAAAGAGTTCTCTTGGTAAGAGCGACGTTGTTTTAATAAATTTTTTGATTAATATTAAGGCTTATGTTAAACCGGGTCAGCAAAATAAATTTAACTTTAATAAAGCAGATTATTCAAAAATGAACTGTTATGTTAAAAAATATTTGTATGACAATAGTTATGATAGTCTTTTGTGGTGCAATATGATTGACCAGGATTTTGTTGATTGTGTGTGGAAACATTTTGTTGATGTTATTGTAAGTTCGATGAGGCTGTATATTCCAATCGGTGTTAATAGGAGTCTTGGTACAAAAGTCAAATTCCCAATTGATTTGTTGGATAATATTAAGAAGAAGAATAGAGTGTGGGAGTGTGGGGGAGATATTTAAAAACAAAGGACAACAATTTTTTTTATAAAATATAAAACTTTGAGGAATTCCATCAAAAGCAAAATATTAAAATTAAAAATAGACAGCATGTTATAGTTGTCGAATAAAATCAAATAAAATCCTAAAGTATTTTGGAATCACATACGTAAACTAGGTAATAATAGGGATAATCTTGACTGTTTGGTTGATAAAGATGATGAAGGCAATGAAACTACTTTGGTTGGTGATGTTGATTATGTTAACGCTCTGGCTTCATTTTTTGCTAGCGTTTATAGCAACGGGGATGGTGTTCAGTATGAAGTTGTAATAAATAAATATGATATTAAAGAAATGATGTAATTACAAATTTCAAACCATTCAGTTTACATTAAATTAGTTTCATTGAATAAATTTACATCTGCAGGCCCTGATGGCTTATTTTCACGTGTACTTGTAGAATGTGCCGGTTCAGTGTGTGAATATCTAAATTTTTCATTTAAATTTTTTTTAAATTCTGGGTTTTTACCAAGTGATTAAAAATTAAATTATGTCGTTCCAATTTTTAAGAAAGGATCGCCTTTTTGTGTTAAAAATTATCGGCCGGTATCACTAAGTTGTATTTCATGTAAAGTCTTAGAACATTTTGTTAAAGAAGCACTGTTGCTGCATTTTAACGATAACAGTTTGTTTAGTTCATATCAATATAGATTTATGAAGGGTAGATCCACGACTTTGCAGTTGTTGAAAATATTGGATAATTGGCCGGATGCGGTGGACAATGGGAAGGAGGTGGATGTTATTTACACAGACTTTGAGAAGGCTTTTGATAAAGTGTTCCATATAAAATGGGTACAAAAATTAATTCTATACAGAGTTGATGATAAAATAATTAGTTGGATTAGAGAGTATTTGAAGAAAAGAAAATTTGTTGTTGTGGTTAATGATGTTCGATCGGATTGGCGTTGTGTGCAAAGTGGGGTGTCTCAAGGGAGCGTGTTGGGGCCAATTTCGTTTATCATTTACATTAATGATTTGTTTGATGTTTGTGCTGATAGTGAAGGTGTTGGATTGTTTTTGTTTGCAGATGACGCAAAATTGTTCAAACAAATCGAATCTCATGATGATGTCAGAATTACCCAGAATGTTTTGGATTTGATTGTCAAATGGTATGAGAGGGATGATGTTTTTTTGAATGTGGAAAAATGTGTTAGCATGAGGTTTGGCAAGAATAATGATAAAAATTTGTATTGTAAAAATGATTTAAATCTCGATTGTGTGAATAATTTTAGAAATTTGGGTGTTACATTTAATAATAATTTAAAATTTGATGATCATATTTTTACATTTGTAAAGAAGGGTTAAAATATGTTGGGCATGATTCACAGGCGTTTTCAATATCTCAATAAAAGTTCTTTCTTGATTTTATATAAAACAATGATAAGGTCGGTTCTAGAATATGCAGTTCCAGATTGGTTGCCGTGGAAGGTAGAAATGGTAGAGCATATTGAAAGGGTTCAAAAGAGAGCAACAAAAATGATAAGGGAATGCAGGGGACTAAACTATGAGGATAGGCTTAGATATTTGGGGTTGCCAACGTTGAAGTACCGAAGAGTTAGAAGAGATCTGATTTTGTTGTTTAAAAATTTTTTTGACCTGAATGATCAAGATTGTTATCTTGAAATGTTTTTGTACTTAAATGAGAGAACAAGAGGACATGATAAAAAACTTAGGAATATCGGGTTCAAAGGTAACTTGCGAAAGCATTTTTTTACTTGTCGTATCATTCTTGTGTGAGATAAATTACCTGCCAATATAGTGAACTGTGCCACTGTTGACAGATTTAAAAATTCCTTGGATGAATATTGAAAGAATGAAAGTTTTAAATACAACTGGAGAGCGGAAGCGCCTAGATAAACATTCAATCCTCTGGAATGTATTTGTGTGTATTCGTGGGTGATGTGCAGATGTGTGTGTAGCAATGTGTATGTGCTTATACGCTTTGTGTTGATGTATTCACTGGTTTAGTTATATAGGCAATGGTAACGATATATATGATACACATTCTATGTTAGGTGCACTTGTGTGTCTGAGGTGCTGAGAATTGGTAGTGTCGCTTCCGACATGATACGCACCAGTCAATTGTGAAGTTGTTGTTAATTGGGCGGGTGTGTTTGTTCAGTTTTATTTATTTGTTTTCTGCACTTGAGACTTCATTATGTTAATAATTAAGTAAGAAAATGACCGTCTATAACTCTAAGATTTTGGCATAGATTCCCAACACCAGTAGGTGTTAAATTAACTAATTTGGAACTAACTACATTTATTTCTAATAGTTTTCAGGGTTGACAAGGATGGTGTAGCTACGAGGCTTGTCTGCAGTGGACAATGTCGTGAAGTTGGATTAGTGATGGCCGGTATGAAGTGACGGATGGTGTGATGGGTAAATTGGTGGTCATTGGAACCGGCGATAAGGACTATACGTTGGATTGATAGACAGATACATATTGCATCTATATATATTCGATTATTTTGTTATCGATGTGGTACTTTTATTGTTGTTGTTATTATTATTGTACTTATTTATTTATTTTATTTTTTTATTATTTTTTTATTATTTTTTTAATACTATTTTATATTATTATTGTTTCTTGGACATTTAAATTATTATCACATATTAGATATGAGCACATGGATTTTAATCTACGCTTTTTATTTAAATACTACCAACAAAGCCCAATGTATACCTACAACAACTTAAATCATACAACTAGATTCAATGTTTCACCCAAAACCTCTGTTGGCTCATTTAAATTATTATATGGCACACATCACACATACAATACATCCTATTAGCTAGTTAAATATGCACGTGTGTTACATATTTTATATATTATAAGTTAATAGATAACATAGCTCAAGACTACTTAGTATAAAATAGCTTGAAACGAACTAGGCACGAGGAGGAAAAGGGAAGAGAAAGGAGAGGAACGATGATAGATTTAGTATTGGTAGAGTTTTTTGTTGCTTGTTTTCTTATTGATTTCAAACAAACAATAAGATGAAAACAACCAAAGATTACGTGTATTTTTATTACTTTATAATCTATCAGTCAAATATAACACAGTAGAGTTTAATAATACAAAGTGATAGAGAACTGGAGTACTAATGTATCACTGGTACAGAAAAAACAGAAAAAAGAAAGAAAGAAGTTTTTGGTCCCAGATTTCACTACATAGGAATTTTCGGTCCCTGAATTTTTTATTCCGGAGTTTTCGGTCCTGGATTTTTTGGTCACAGATTTTACCATATAGAAATTCTCGGTCCGGTTTTTAGTACATTAAAAAATGTAAAAAATGAGGCAAAGATCCATGCCAACAATGTTATCTAAAAATCTATTAGCATATTTAAAAAATTGGGTGTAGTTAATAAAATGCGTGGCGTAGAAATATTTACATAACTTTCAGTAATATGTTTTTTTAATAAATTCCTATATTGTGAAATCCCAGACCAAAGACACGGACCGAAAACTCTGAGACCGAAAATTCTTATATAGTGAAATATGGGACCAAACTCTGAGATCGAAAACTCTGGGACCAAAAATTCCGAATGCCAAAGATGGAACCAATTGATTCGTAATTGATTACTGATTTTTAAACACTGTTACTAAACAATCATTTTATCCGCTACCAACATTCGATGACGTTATTGAAAGTATTTCTAACGCAAAACCAAACATTCTTCTGTGTTAGATTTACTATCAGATTTCTACCAGCTACTGTTAGATACTGCAACAGCTCACAAAAGAGCTTTTAGTAATTACGACGGTCATTACGAATTTATAAGATTGTCGCAAGATTTAGCAAATTCACCGTTTTTTCAACTCTTACCACAATCAGTATTTAAACAATTAACAAACATAACTTGCTTAGTGTATGTAGACGATATAACTTGCTTTTCCAATGGAGGGGTGGATCTTGTCGAACATTTAAATGAAATATTCCAATGTTTTAGAGACGCAAAACTTAAACTTCATCCGAGGAAATGACAATTCGCAAAAAACAAAGTTTTGCATCTTAGTTATTATAATACAGATATGTATTGAAAACAGATCTAAACAAAATGAAATTGATCCAAAATTTCTCTGTTCCCTATAATTTGAAATCTCTATGTTCGTTCATTGGTTTGGCACAATTTTATCGCAGATTCATTTACAAACAAATATGTGCGTGCCATAGATTTATTCTTAAGTTATACTATTTATGTTTTATTAATATAAAGTTTACGTGTTGAATGAGCGTTAAATGTTGTTTCTGTGTGTGGAGAAACTGAAATTTTTTCTGCACTAAAAATATATTTATTTTTTATCATCATTATCATTAATATTTGAGATAAGAAAGTAGTTATAAAATGAAATTGTATTATTTTTAATATTTATTTTTGCATTATCATCATTTAAAAAATCTATTCCTATTACATAGATTACGTGTAACGTGAAACGTGACATGCAATTTTAAATGTTGAATTTCAACGTATGTTGATTAGGCTTAACACTTTTTTTAGTTATCCATCAGCGCTATGTACTTCTAAAATATTGTTTTTATCTAATTGTTTTAATAAATTTAATTTTGTTGCAACTTTTTCGTGAATGGATGAAATTTTAGCACCAGTATCAATAAGCCATTAAAATGGTGATTGCATATGCTAATGTGAATCTTATTACTGCTATTTGTTTGAAATGTGTGATTCTTATGACGTGTATGAAATTTTGCGGCTTTTAGCAGGTATGAGTAGTGCATGATCGTCATGTCGTCTTCAAACGACAAACTGTCGTGAAATGGTTATACTTGGAATACTTGTAACACTGTTTGTTAAAGGCTAAAATTAATTCTTAGAGTCTTGTTTTCCGCAGCGTTACATTTGTTGTTAAATGCTCTGTGTTGGTCAACTTCATTAAATCTAACTTGCTTTTCATGTCTGTTCTCTTAAAAAATTTTAAAATTCTTACTTCAGCGTTGCGGTATCGACGAAAATGAAGATGACTTTGAATGCGGACAAAATTAACCTCGATAATAATTATAATTATTTTTATTTATTTTATTTTTATTTAATCATTTATTTATGAAAAATTGTATTGAGTAACATGAAAAGGACACCTCAAAAAAGTGTAACACTTAATTAGTTTTTGTACTCTACGTAACAAGCAATCGAGTGCAAGAATAGAAATTGAGATTATAAACATGTGTAAAAACAGCAAAAGCAACATATAAAACAATTTAAATTTTATTTAATTTCTAATTTTAATTTTCATCTAATTAATGTGTTGTTTGAAATTTAATTTTGAGTCTATATATACATCCAAAAACTTGAAATAATCTACTTTTTCAAAGATAGCATCATCAATTTTTAAAGTCAAGTTATTGGTATTATTTTTTCCGCTGTTATTAAAAATTATATATTTTGTTTTTTAATGTTTATCCTCAACGCATTTAATGATGACCATTCTTGCACCTTACTTAGGCCGTCATTAGTCTTTCGATCCAATTCATCAATCTTGTCAGCTGATGTTAACATTGTTGCATCATCAGATAATAAACAAAAATCTGCGGATGCAAATTTTTAAAATTGTTCATTATATAATTCTATAATTTTATCGCTTCTTGAATTATGTGTTAGTGTGCTCACGTTCTCACTGCCATTGAGTTTGTTTTCTATCTTATTTTGAACTGTATTAAGTAATGTTGCAAACTTTGCCATTAATGAATTCTCTAAATCGTTACGGTTACTGTTTGAAATGTAAGCTTTTACTGCTGTCGCGGCCTTCAACAATGTTACCCCCCCCCCCCAGTTGCATGTACGTCACTCCTGTTTTAATGTCATCTTTTAAACTTTGCCAAGCGGCTGAATAATAGTTGATGTCATCTTTATCCAGATCAGCGGTGAAAACAAGTGAATGCCTTCTGAAAAAGTTATCATCTACTGATTCCCGAGCACCTTGTTTTGCAATCCAAATGTCACTTAGTTTTCCAGCGCAACTCAGCAATGAGTAAATTTAGCCAGTAAGATCCACGTATTAACAGATTCATCTTAATGTTGAATTCATTGTGGTTATTTTCTCGGCTTCTGCGATGTTCGTGTTATTTATTTTGAAGTTTTCTTTGATGTTGTCAGTCCAAGTCTTTTTTGGATGACCTCTTCTTTTCTTACCTTCTACATGGTTGAATAAGGCTCTATACGATAATTTCTCTAAGTTCATCCTGTTTACATGTCCAAACCAAGTTAATCTTCTTTTTCGGATTCTTATTATTATATTGCTCTCTTTACAAAGTTTTCTTTTGACCTTGTCGTTTCTTAATTTTTGGATTCTTCTTATACCTACGATCTGTCTCAAACAATTCATTTCTGCGTTAATAGTTAATCCAAATTATTTACTTGCTTTGTTGACTCTTGTGGTAAGATTTTGTAAATTTTTTCAGATTCTTTCAGTAATCCAACATCGTCAGCAAACTTTAGACTGTTCAGCTTTGTGCTTCCACATTTTACTCCAATATCTACATTTTCCAAAGCGACTTGGAATACTTTTTCCAGCAAGATGAAAAATAATGTTGGGAATAGATTACATCCTTGTCTTACTCCCACCTCGATCTTAAACCAGCCTGAAAGTGCTTTATCTACTTTTACAGCAATTAAAATTTTTTGGTATATTGCTTTGATGAGTATTATTAGTTTCTCTTCTATTCCTGCATTTCGCATTGCCTGCTGAGTCAAAAGCTTGTTTATAAATTATAAAATTGATAAAACAGGTTTGGTTTGCATCAATATACTTTTCCATTATTTGTCGAAGAATAAACTTTTTTTTATTAGTCTTTATTATTGCAACTCTGACATACACAAAACCACTTACAATGTAACAGGATGGACGGCTGGGTTGACCGGGGGTCGGCTACCCGGATGAACCTGTAGAAACTGCAGAATTCAATTCGAAACCTGGTCGTGGGAGTGGTTGACGGACACGCCAACCACTTGACCACGAGACCCCTGCCTGGAGGAAATCTTACTTGCTCTTACCCTATAATTTTTTGAACAGTCTTCTTTGCAACATTTTAGTGTAGACCTTGCCAAATATGCTCAACAGTGTTATCTAGCACTTTGTAGTTTTTACAATCTGTTTTGTCTCCTTTCTGTTTATATATAGAAATAATTTCTCCTTTCCCCAAGTCCGCAGGTATCATCTCTTGGTGGAATATTTTTGTATTAGTTCATGGAGTGCTTTTATTATTGTTTTCCCTCGTCTTTTAAACATTTCTGCATTTTTTTCACCTATACCTGGTGCCTTATTTTTTTCAGGTCTTTTATGGTTTTTTCTACTTCTTTTTCGAAAAAATTTTTTGTTCTTATTTTGTTTACCATATTTGGAATTTTCTCCAGACTTTTGGTTTCTACTGCCAGTTTGCAATTGTAAAGATTTTCAAAATGTTCTTTCCATTTTCCTGAATTTTGTTTACAGTCTGTTAATATTTTCCCATCTCTATTTTTTATTGTGGTTAATTCAATTGTATAAATACCGGTCCTTTGTTCTCCTTTATGCTTTTTTTGTTCTGTTATATTAAAAATGTTGTTGTATCTCTACACATTTTTATTTTATCCAGTCGTCCTTATTTGTTTTTAATTTCTTTTTTATTTGTCTTGTGATCCAGTTTATTTGTTTGCCATCAGCGTCGAATATATTTGTTGATTGTGGTCTGTGTTTGAAAGGTGTTATGTTATCTGTTTTAATATTGTCTTCGATTGACTGATGTTTATTATTTATCTTTGATATGAAATGATTTGCGAAAAAGTTGACAAGGATTTGGCACTCATCATCAGAATAGTGTTGTGGCGGACGAGAAAGGAGGTTGTTGAATGATCGCTAGAGATCACGAGGATTACTTTTAGAATGAAGCTCTTCTTTGATGGAGTCAATCTTGGATTGCATAATTAACGTTTTAGCAATCTCTTTAGTCTTTTTGTATTCCGTTTTTATGATTTCTGAGCAAAATCGCTTTGACTGTCTTCCTAATCGACGGCAGATCCGAATTGCATTTATCGCACCAATTAAAAGTTGATGTCTTAAACGATTGCTGCCTCGTAGAGACAAACGTCTAAAAGGTGCATATTTGTCAAAGAGATTGGTTGTAGATGTGAGGATAGCGGATGTAAGGTCGTCCACGTCATAATCACCACGCGAAAGTACATCGCAGAATACATCAGAGAGTTCTTGTTGAAAAGCAGTTGAACTAAAACGACGATAACTACGACGCTGACGAACAACGATTGGAGGTTTTGGCTTTGATAATGTAGTATCGAAGGTCACAAGGCTGTGATCAGAAAAAACACAGTCCATGACTCCAACGTTATTTATGATGCATATATGACAAGGTCTAGTATATTACCATGAGAATGGGTGGAAGAGTTGACATGCTGAAAAAACCCAAAGACTTCAATTGTTGATTCAAGATGCTGTTCAATGACTTTGAGGCTGCCCCGGTGCATTGAAATCACCACAAATGATGAATGGGATGTTGAAATTGATGATGGTGTCGACATGATCACTAAATTCATTTATAAAATCTGTAGAAACGTGACCTGGTGGTCTGTAGATTGAGCTGATGATGAAAGATGATGAATATGTATTGAATTTAACTGAAAGATTTTCGAAGCCAAGATATTTCATGTCATCAACAATCAAGGTGGCTTTGAGTAGGTTGCTGTGCACAACTGCCAGACCTCCTCCACGTTTGTCCTGTGATGAGCCACGATGACGGTGCAAGATGGGACCAAACAATATTTTATGGCATTTGGAGCGTCGGAAGGTACCCATGTTTTCATGATGATGAAAACATCTAAGTTATTTGCCTGTATAACTTCATCAAGCAATGGGGCTTTGTTTACAGCCGATCTTACATTCAAAAGTCCGCACTTTAGGATTGTCTGAGTTTGCTAATGTTTTTCCTTTTCAAAGATTCGAGCGTTTTAAACATAGCCAAACGTGGGGAACTTGGTTTCCAGATTCTAAAGGGAAATTGAGTCTTCCGACAGGCCTTTGATATGTAAAAAGAATTTATTTGTGGAAGAAAGCTTAAAAGCTCAGTACGGCTCCACTTCAGACACTTCTCGGACATGAGCGATAATGAAATATAGCAAACAAAACTCCGGTAAACGAAATTAAAAATTGAAATTTAATTTGAGTATTGACAACTCGTTTACTACACTATTAAATATTTTAATAAGTAGAAAGCGATTTAACAGCAAATGACGAAGGCCAAGAAGATAACACGGTGTTAACACCGTATAGATGTTTAACCGCATACTTTCAACAAAATTGTTGATTCCTCTGACTTTTCTGATTAAACAAATTTGGTGTGACTTTATACGCAAACAACAACCACTCTGTTAACATAAACAAATGCGAAGACTTTATATTCAAACTATTGGCTAGCAAAGTTTTAAACTTATACGTATGTCGTTTATTTTATATATTATAAGTTAATAGATAACATTGCCTAAGACTAGATATTGATAGTATAAAATAGTTAGGAACAAATTAGGTAGGAGGAAAAAAAAGAAGAGAATGGAGAAGAATGATGGTACATCTAGTATTGGTAGTATTCTTGTTACTAGTTCTCTTATAGATTTCAAACGTACAATAAAGATGAAAACAATCAAAGATTACGTGTATTTTTATTATTTTATAACTTATATATATATATTTATTATTCAGTCGAATATAACACAGTAGAGTTTAATAAGACAGCGTGATAAAAAACCGATAAATCATTAATATAATAAAATAATATGATTGATTATCTGGAAAAGTTCAAGAATCTCAAATAAATTGGCAACATAAGGAACATTTGTTTTTTCTATATGAATATTTAAATCTCCTGCCATCAAGATCTTAAGATTAAGAACTGTAATATTTTCTAATACTGATGTTTGTTAATTAAAAAACTGTCTATAAACTGCCAAAACAATAAAATCCTGATTATTTGTGTTGAATTTAATTGCTAAAACTTCAAAAGTAAAGACATTTCTTAGAGTGATTTTTATGTATTTAAAACAGATTGACAGAAAATAATTATGTTTCCATGACTGGGATCACCCAAATTATTAACATAATTAGCACATTATTAACATTCACATTGGAAACATAATCATTCTCTATTTACCTTTATCAACCATTATAAATATACCCTTACTATTACCATTTTTTAAATTTAAATTAGATCTATAATCATTGAAATAAAGTTTATTAGTAGTATAATCATAATATCTTCTAAAATTGAATTCTCAAATACCAAATCTATAATTATTATACTTAAAATTACAAATGTCAGTTGAATTTTTACCTCTGCTTTGCCTCCACCGCAACCTTGAATTTTTCCCTCTGACTTTTTATATTACATTTTTATTTGAAGTTTCGGAATTGTAACATGTAACCGATAGGTCATACTAATTACAACACTCTTCAATTCATCATCCAACGATTTGACATTAAAAACATTACTCATGATGAAATCTTTAGTTTTCACGTTTTCAAACATAATTAATAGCGATCTAATCCCACTTTCGACTTTTTTGCCCAGCCTTGCTATTTTCAAAATATCTTTATCAGTGATATAAACATCAGTCATATGGCCAACAATTTTCATGACCTGACGCTTGCCATTACTGCCCTCAGCCAAACGAAACAAAATTACATTTTTTTCTTTTTTCTTTACACCGTAAACATCTTTTTCTTTTTCTTACAAATTTTTACCTAATCATTCAACGCATCAATGTTTTTTCTTACTTCCTGACCAAAAATTTCAATCCACGATTTTTTGATTTCTGTCTTGAAAGTTTACATCTCTTCAACTAGTACAATATACGGGCCGGGCAAAAGAGATGTTTCGCCCTTCTTGCGTATGGACCGGCCTTTCCGCACGCTCGCAAGTCTTCTTTCAAGCGTTGACTCAATTTTAATATTTTAAAAATACAATACTACAAATTAATTCTTTATAAATATTATTGATAATGATTAATAATCACACAATTAAGATGTTAATAAATGAAAGTCTTTCCGTATTATTTTTGTTGTTATTTTATTACTAGTATTATTATTGTTGTGACTATTATTATTATTATTTAAAATCTATAGTTTAATTAACTTAATGGGATGTACCGTCGGATAGTAAACTTCGATCGAACTTCTTTAGATGATGATGCACTTCGGACAAACTTCTTTGCGCTTCGAATGCACTTTGAATGAACTTCTTCGGACGATGATGCACTTCGAACAAACTTCTTTGGATGATGATGCGCTTTGAATAAACCTCTTCAAATGACGATGCGCTTCGGATAAATTTCTTCGGAAAACGATACACTTCGAACGAACTTCTTCGGATGATGATGTACTTCCCTCACAAAGTCGATGGCCTCCTCGTCCCCGTTGACCTGAATATCTGAATGATTCAATAAACCAACGCCAGAATGAATCTCTTCATTTGTCTCCCCCTTTGTTGGAGTATATATAGCCTTTGCCTTCTTCATTTCTTCATACATCCGATTATGACATACAATTTATATCGGACGATATCGAAACGTTCATCGGCGAACAAATACGGCACCAAATGTATAAACTGGCGCCTCTTGTGTGAGCTCATCATTTCCATACATCGCGAATGCGCCTACCTTTATTCGTCATACATACAGTAACACTCGATTGAAAGTAGGTTACAGTGAACAAAAGTTTAAGCTGTTTGCATCATGTCTTTGTTCTTTATTGGAAATTGTACCAAAGTTTAGGCGTGCTCGATCACTATTGGTTGTTGACCATCGACAGACTCCGCAAAGCCTGTAAAAGTGTGTCACAGGATAAAAATAGTTCAGAATCACAGTGTGCGCATAACGTACGCGCCTGTATTTGTTCATCAACTATAACCGGGCCTAAGTTTAACCGAGCTTGGTTGCTGTTATCATCAGATTTTACAAAGCCCTCCCTCTACTGAACGTCGTCCTCGACGTTTGCTCAACCGGTATCAAAAGTCGTCCTCACCCAACCCAAGGTCTAGGAACATTTCATTCTCGGGTGGCTGATCCCTTCGTGACGGCCGCTTCATTTTTTTTGGCAGGGGCTGCTCGCGTTGGATCCGCTGTCTTGATCCACCAACACGTTTGGCGTCATTAACACAACGTTTGATGAGCATCGTCCTTCCCGCCGGTCCTCGATGACAGGCTCCCATTCATCCATCTCAGCAAATCCATTCTCCCAATTGGATTGCAATGCGTTTGTCTTCATCTTGTGCTCTACCAGAAATAATCCGTCAGCAACCTCTGTACACGCCTTATCGTGCATCATCGCACCGGATTCCTGACTGGTCGCGGGAAATTCAGACCGGGCTCCTCCTAAGTTTTCCGTGTGGTTGATCGCGGAAAGTTTAGACGGGACTTCTTCTAAGTTCTCCGTCTGGCTTTCAGCATTCTTCGTATCAGATGAAACTGCCGCTGTTGATTGTTTACCATGTGACACTGTAATTTCCGGATCCAAACACTTCTCTACGCTGGGCTCCATGGGTGAAAGGCTGTCAAAAACCAGAAATTGCTTGACCACCTTTCTGGCTTTTGCAACGAGTTTTTCTTTACCTGGTAGTTCTCTTGTACCCTGACCCATATCAAACCCGGGCAGAAGACGCGCCGTTAGTTCACATCGCTGCCCTAGCAATAACAAATCCTTTCTACAGATCTATTAAGGGAAAATTAGCTTTCATCTCCGTCAACCATAGATCGTTCGCTAGGCTCTGATATGCCAACCATCGGCCAACTGCTTTTAACTCTTTGTCCAGCACAGTTCCTGGCTTCATTACTGCCATACATCTCGCCCCGTGTCGCTGCAGGCTCTTCTTCTGCATCCTCCTCCCACATAACGTGCACTGTTCCATTCCTGTATACCTACAAAACGTTTTATCGAATTTATTTATTTTTTTCTTTATTAATTAACATAATTATTTTTTAAAAAATTAAGATTATGGTTTTACTATCGTTATTATTATTGGTAAACATTTTATTAACTAATTGATTTCAGTTTGTTGACGTGCACTACTAATGGTTTTGATTTGCACGATTTTCGAATAACAACGTTGCAAGGCGGAATCAGACGTTTGACCGTATATGGTCCGACGTATGGGCTGATCCACTTGGGTGACCTTCCCTCCTTAGCCTTAGGATACAAGTACCATACTTTCTCTCTGGGCTTCAAATTCAACGTTGTAACTTTCGTGTCGTACCGCAGTTTGCGGTACATGGCCGTTGCTTTGAGATGTTCACGCGCCAGCTGATGCACCTTCAGGATACTTTTCTGTATTTTGTCAACAAACTCGCTATGCGAACCAATGTTCGTCACGTTGCTAGGCAGCTGGTAAACAAGGTCGATTGGCATGACATTCTCTTTACCTAAAAACAAACGGTTCGGAGTGAAACCCGTTGCAGAATGCACGCTTGCTCTGTAAGCCGTCATGACAAAAGGAAGTCACGCATCCCAGTCGTTGTGTGAGTCTTGTACTACCTTCGCCAACATCGAATTCAGCGTCCTGTGAAACCTTTCGATTGCTTCGTTAGCAGATGGATTATACGGTGACGTGCGTATCTTCTCGATGTCGAATCTGCAGAGTAATTCGTTGAACAGACAGCTCTCGAACTCACGACCTTGATCCGTAAGGATTTGCCTCGGCATTCCAAACCTAGGGAAAATTTCTGTAGTTAATATTTTGGCAACTGATGTCACCGTATTCTTCCTCAACAGAAATGCTTCGGCCCATTTTGTGAAATGATCTGGAATCGTCAAAATGTAAACGTTGCCCTTCTTCAATTTGGGGTGCGGTCCCGTGATGTCCAGCGCTATCCATATTGCTTGAAAAGGAAGAAGCCCCACGTTGGGCGCCAATTGTAGAATTTTCGTCGACACCGTGGAGGATGCCGCGGTGTTCTCCCCTACCGCCTCTTCCATTGACGTGCCGAGCTTGGTTGCTGTTATCATCAGATTTTACACATGCTTTTTAAATTTTTTGTTTTTTCTTTCTAAAAACCTTTTCTAACTTTGGCCAATTTTTTTGAATTTAGAATACCAACGCCAGTCCATTCAGTAATGTTATTTATCCAAGTCTACCAACTTTTTTCTTCCAATCTATTTTCCTCATTAATACCATCTTAATCAATCTGTCTTCCTTCATTCTACAAATGTGTCCAAAAAACACCAATTTTTTTCTCTGACTTTGTCATATACACTTTTCTGTCTTCCAAGTTAATTTCTGATGGTTTCGTTCTTTACTTTCTGCCTCCAACTGATTCTCAACAAATTTCGGTAACATTTCATCTCAAATGCTTCTAATCTGCCTTTGTCCTTTTTTTTATTGTCCATGTCTCACATGCATAGAGCAAGCTTGGAAAAACG
The DNA here is from genome assembly GCF_000326865.2 of Helobdella robusta. Lineage (NCBI taxonomy): Eukaryota > Metazoa > Annelida > Clitellata > Rhynchobdellida > Glossiphoniidae > Helobdella > Helobdella robusta. Next base: position 1,806,764 of record NW_008704742.1, on the reverse strand, counting down.
CAAGATTCTATAATTCTCAACTTTGTTTTTATAGATATATTTCCACCTTTTCATATTTCCTCTCAATGATGCGAACATTCCATGGGCTATTGCTATTCTTCTGTCAATTTCTTTTGTGCAGTTGTTGTCACAGGCTATAAAACTACCAAGATACACAAACTTGTCTACTTGTTCAAATATTTTTGATTCTATTTGAAATTCCGCATTGATCTTTTCAACCAACGTGCTAGTTCAATTAGCTTCTGTAAACCTTCTTCACTGGAAGCTAGAAAGGTCTATATCATCTCCAAACCTGAGATTTTTAAGAGTTCTCCTTCCTATGTCAATTCCACCCTGTTCCGAAATTTCCATTTTTTCCATTGCTCTTTCTAACAATGCTATGAATAGTATTGGTAATATTGGATTGCTCTGTCTGCTTTCAATGTCTGCCTTTATCCAATCCCCAAGTTTTGTACCTATTATTATAGACATTTTTGATTTTTATTACAGCCCTTTCAATATTTTGACCAGCTTTTCTGATGTCCCCATACTTTCTAATGTTGTCCACAAACCATCATGCTAGACAGAATCAAACGCTTTCTTAAATTCAACAAAGCAATGGTAGATTGTCTGACCGCTACTTCCATCAGCAGTCTCAACATCAGAATTTGTTGGATCGTGCTTCTATCCTTTCTGAAGCCTGCTTGTTCTTTATGCAGATGTTGCTCTATGACCTTTTCCAGTCGTTCTTTTATGATGGTTAGCGTGATCTTGCATATGTGCTGAATTAGTGCAATTGATCTGTAATTATTACAGTCTTTTTGGTCTTCCTTTTTCGGCAGCATAACCAAAACTGACTTGCACCATTCTTCTGGCCACTTTCCACCTTTCCAAATTTCTTGACAGACGACTTGTCCTCCTGCTCTTATCAGTTTTATCGAAATACCATCCTTCAACGTACTTTTGTTGTTCTTCATTTTAATCATTGCTTTTGTAATTTCTTCTCTCGTTATTGTTAAGTTTTATGTTTTATATTAAAACATTATGATTTATAATATACATTTATTTTTTTTTGGACCAAATGTTCTTTGCTTTGTATGTAACTTCACTTTTTCCTTTCTGTTGATCCGGTGAATAATAAACAAGTCGGGGACGTTGCTTGGTTTATTTCTCTTCTTTTAATGTCTTTCAATATTATATCAATTAATTAAACGATCTACGTAACAAGAAATTTAACAGGTTATGGGACCCAGATAACGTTTTTCTTAATTAATTGATTTGACGAAGAAAATTTAGAATAAAGAAATATCAGAAGATTTTCTTTGAAGACTGAAGTGAAGAGAAAACACGTGCTTTTTCATTCTCTTAAATTTTATGTTTTGCTTCTAATCAAAAGGTCAAATTGAAAGACAAGGAAGAAATGGTTCTAACAAAAGTGCAAATCAAACACCTAGAAGGCAAAATTAATTGGTTGAACTGGAAATCGAGAGTTTGTATAACACTACGCGGCATTTCTGATGCAATGGACGTAGTAAATGGCAAATTAAAAGTTCCAGATGAATTAAACGATGACTCAAATAAAGATGAGATAGCAAAATATCAAACTGCTTTGAACAGATTCAATAAAGCAGATTGTAGTGCTATGATTATTTGTCAACCAACATTACCGATGAAACGTATGAAAAAGTTCGTTCATTCAGCAATGCCAGAGATGTTTGGTTAGAACTTTATAGATTGTATGATGAAATTAATAAAGATAAAGCATACAACTTATGCATGAAGTTCTTTAGTTATAAAATGGATGAAAGTGATGATGTTGTCACTCATGTTACAAAACTCAAAAATCTTTAGAAAGTTTTAAAGGTCGAGTTAGGAAAAGATGAAAACAGTGACTTATTGCTGATGTGTCAAATAATTGAGACTTTGCCAGAAAAATATTTTTCATTTGCTGCAAGTTGGAGATTGTTAAACAAGACTGAAAGTACAGTTGAAACACTCACAGATCAATTGTGTAGCTGTGAGAGATCCTTGGAAGGCAAAACTGAAAGTAATAAAGTATTATTTGTCAAAGCAACAACTGAAAAGTCATCTTAAAACATGAATGGTCAGAAACAAGATACATTTGTCAGCAAATCAAAGTGGCTAATATGTCATTATTGCAAATTGCCAGGTCACATTGTAAGAAATTGTGAAAAATGGCATTCTGATGGTAGACCAGCAAAACCAAGAAATAACAATCTACGCGATGACAATAAGTCACTAGTTGTTATGGAATCAAGTGTTTTTGCAATTGATGAGTCAGCGTACACTGATGAATGGTTTTTTGACAATGGTGCAACGTGTCATCTAACTTTCCGAAGAGACATATTTCAAAGTTTTGAAAAATTTTCTCAACCGAGTAAATTATATGTTGCAACTGGTGATACTGTAGAAGCTTTTGGAAAAGGAATTATTCATCTTCAAGTGAAAGTAAATAATAGATGGCAAACTGTTAAACTTACAGATGTCTTGTATGTGCCAAAAGTAAAAAAAAATTTGTTCTCAGTACTTGCAACTCAAGATAAGAACAGAAATAGCTCTTTTGTTTCAACCTCAAGAAGTTGTCATCTACTTATTGACAATGTGATAAGTGTTGTTGGAATAAGAAACAACAATGGAGGTTTGTTCAAACTTGTTGCAAAAACTGTTAGACCGTTAAATTCTGAAGTCGAACTTAACTTAACGATCTAAGTGACAAGAAATTTAACAGTTATTTCACTTTCTTCTTCATTGATTATTTTTCTGCTTATCAAAATTTCAAGCGTTTTTTTTGTATGTGTTCTTGTCTGTGAACAAGTCTTTAATATATTCAGTCCATCAATCTTTAATCTTTTTACTTTTTGTTAGAATGTTTCCGTTTTTATCTTTTATAACCCTTGACATATTTTTCTGTTTTTCTTTTAACTGTTTAACCAGCTGGTACGCCTCTTTTGTTTTGTTTTGCCAGATCATCGTCTCTACCTCTTCACATATAGTCATATACCATTAATCCATCTTCTTTTATCTGTTCTAGCACTCTTTTTTATTTTTTGGCAGACTTTTTTGTATTTCATCTTATTTTTTTCACTCTATCTTTTTGTTATTATCAAACTTTTTCTTTTTTCTATAAAGGTTAAAGGTTAGAGGTTTCTCTCTCTCTTTTGCGTTTGCTTCAGAGGTTTCAACGACAAACACACACAGCGTATATGAATACGCGTGCAAACCACGCATCATACACATTGCATATGATAGGCGGGGATCTCTTTGTATTCGAACCCAGTCAATGCAATAGCAAGACCAGGCGCCTTTAACCATTGAGCCATCACGCCGCCCTAAGCTTCCATGTTTCATCGCTTATCCACGGTTTTATTTTGTTCGTTTTAAATTTACAACTTTCACCTGCTGCTTTGAGAATTTTTTCTAAGTTGCTAACTTTTGTTTTCATATTGTAATTGAATGCTGAGTCCAATTCATGTTCGATTTTATTTTTTATATCCCCCATCTTCTGCTTTATCATTTCTGTGTTGTATCTCTTTTTTCCATTTTAAATTGTTGTTTTATCTTCATGGTGACAATAAGACAAGGCGATAATCTGATCCAATTTCTGCACTTGGGAAAACTCTACATTGGGTGACCAATCACATCATATCTAAACCTCTCAAGCTCTTTTTTCAGCATTGCAAATGTTCCAGCTTGCCACAGTGACCTCACATTCCAAATTCTAACTGTGAATTTTATCTTCATTTCACCATTTTTGGGACTCAGTAACAAACTTTTCATTGCAGCTCCTAGTCTCCAAAGCTGCAATGCGGTCATTGTTGTTCCGAGCGACGACCGAGCCGGTATAATTATTTGCTGTTGTGTTTACCATTGTGTTTGTAGCGTTTTTAAAACTGTGTAGCAAGCTCCTGTCAACCATCCTTTTTTACCCAGAGAGACCGGCACTGAACTCTGCTGGATTGCAGCCCCAGTGGTGGAGTTAAAAACAGCACCTGAAATGTTTGAGAAAAATCACTTGATAATTTAGTTTGAAATTAATAACAAATTATCAACAAATTTATTAATTACGATAAAATTACAACCAAATTATAAGTATTTCAATTACTTTGAACTAATGGCTAATTAACATACCAAAGCTGGAACTAGTAAATGACAGAATGTTATAAAACCATGAATTGTGTTTATGGTTGTAACCAAACATAAACCTCTAACGAAACCAACCTGAAAAAATTATTATTACAAAAAACATTTCACTCAAGGTATTATTTTCAATTATTCCGCAAAAGTGTCATCAGGCGAATATTTCAATGATCGGGCGAATTATCCGAAATCTTATTTTTATTTTAAGGCAAGAACATAATCGGGCAAATCTTTCATCATTTTGGCGAATCATCGTTTGCGTGAAAAATATATTGCGAGAAACTCAAGTAACTTAAAAAGTGGCTTTGGACAGAAGGAAGTCAAGATAAACGACTGTGAGGAGATCCCTTTTTTGATATGGTCGGGCTTGTGGCAATTCTCAGTAATGTTTTTTAAATTATTCAATGCCTCGCCACATTCGAACGGTTGATGAATTAGTAAGAAATTGGTCAGTTTTCAAGGATGAACATGAAATGCAGACATGGGCGTAGCTAGGGGGTTTGGGGCTTAAACCCTCCCGAAATGAAAAAAATAAAATAATATGTATTTATGTCAAATTTAAAAATTTTCATAAGAAAAAAAATTCTATAAAATTTAACGCTATAAATTTTTTGTTTTAGCGGTTTGTTAGCAATATTCGATAATTAATTAGACATAATTAATAAATATTTTTTTGGTAGCAAAAAATCTTTGCATTAGATCGTGGTTGTTGTTTTCCTTTTTTGTCTGTTACTATGACTAATTGCTATAAAAGTTGTATATCCGATCCGATCCGATTGAAATTTTATTCTTATTTTACAGGTAGTTAAAAACATTTTATTTTATTCTATTTGAATGATTTATAAAATAATTTTTATAAATTTGTTACAACCGTACTCCTAAGTATTTTACAAAATGTGTTTGGTAAAACTATTTTTCATTAAATTAAGGTTGTCAGTAAATTAGAATTTTTGTTTATAAAATCGCAAAATAAGTCCAATTACTAAAAAGTATATCATTTCAATCGCGGTTTTCGATTATAAATCGTTAATTTTATCTAAGTTTGGATGCAGACCGTCGCCATGACGTAGCTAGTGGTAGAACGTGGGTAATGCGGTTTTGGCACCCAACTTTCAATTCGCATCGTTTTGAACGTTGTTGAACGTGACAAAAACGGTAGTTTACAAAACCAACATTTTGTTTAGTGATTTTATACATAGCCACGTGGTTCAAAATTAAATTTGGAGATTAGTGCTCCTACTTAGAAAAATCATTAAAAATCTCACTGACCCTCTGACTCACACATTTAATTTTTCTGATTTATTTTGTCATTAAAGTTGAAAACATACCCAAAAAATTGAAATGGTAAAAGTGAAAAAATGACGTAGCATTGACAATTTGATAGAAGAAGTTATCTCCGAATTTGCCAAAAATGTTTTTTGTGGTAAATAATCGTTTCCATTTAAATGGGTTTTCTTTTTTTTATTATGGACATTAAACGTTATAAAATTTGAACAGACGCTTGAATTTTATTAACACTAAAGTTATCGCCTTTTATTATATTAATGTTTTTATTTAATAATTATTGTTCCAGAGTGACGTGGAAGAAAACGAAATAAGAAAAAGCGATAACTGTGGTAATATGGAATATTGGAAGAAATGGTGGGATCGAAAAGCTACTTCAACATCGTCTGTAGCCGTAGATCATATTTCACCTAAGAATTTTCCACCTTCTTCTGGATCAATTTTTGTTATTGTACCAAAAGAATCTGTTTCTGCTTTTTTCTAATCCAACTGCAGTTAAATTAGACACTGGTTTTTATTGGAATAAAGGTGTGGACAACTCTGTCAAGCTTCGCATATTTAAAGTCTTGAATCCCATCTAAATACTATAAATTTCTAGTCTTCACAAAACGAAATTTGCGTTTTCAACTCAGCTGGATCGATCGGTTTCCATGGATTTCCTATTCTGAAGTTAAAAGTGGAGCATTTTGCAAAATTTTCGTCATTATGGGCAGTTCGCTTGAAGGAAAAGGAAATCATTAGCAGGTGGGTCAACTCACATCTGAACCTTTTTGTAATTAGAAAAATGCACTGGAAATTTTAAAAGCGCATGTCCAAACATCTTACCATAAAAGAAACTATGAATTAGCAGATAATTTTATTTAAAGTGATATCTTCAGTAGTGAGTCATCAGTAGTTGATATAATAAATTCTAAAAGAAAGCGACAACAAAAAGTGAATAAAAACAAACTGTCATCAATAGTGAAAATAATTATTACATGCGGAAAGCAAGGTTTATCTTTACGAGGAAATTCGATTCTGGTCGAATACAGACTCATTTTGAACCAGATGAATCATCTCTTAATGAGGGCAACTTTCGGGCCATATTGAGACTTGTTGCTGAATTTTGGGATAAAATCTTATCCGAACATTTGTTACATTCGTCAAATAATGTACTTTATACAAGTTCACAAATTCAAAATAAAAGTATAGAAATTTGCGGTGAGGCTATGTCACGGACTTTTTACCCGAGATTATTATATCATATAATGATCACGGAAAGTTCTGTTAATATCCTGTCGACTGCACCATGTCAGGTTTTTATATACGAAATCAATAATTCAAGCTAAGAGACGGGTTAAATTCAAACTTCTTTTGAAATATAAACTCAAAATCAATAAAAGAAACTTATATATATATATATAATGTCATAAATCAAATGTTAACATCAAATTAATATTATAACGTTCAATTCCTATGACCTTCATTTTGTTGTGTGATTCAGTCATATAATTAGAATAAATATAACGGCCTTCGCTCATTTTTGACGGTCGAGCAAGGAGCTTACTTCCGGAGGGAAATTGGAGGGTGATTTTTTATCGCCCAAGTCTAAAATTACGATCGTTTAATTACTAATTTCGGAATATTGCTTTTATTTAAAATGTTTTGAAAGGTGATACTAGATGCTGTTTTAGGATAGATATTGCTGTATGACGGTTTTTGCATTTTAAATTAAAAAAATTTTTTGTGAACCACTTTTCTAACACTTGACTCGTTAACGATTAAATAAACTGTAACCGGTAAGGGTAACGTAACAACATTAACGACGACTAATTAGTAATTAAATTACTAAACTCTAATAATTAAGCTAAAACTAAACTACCAATTCTAATTAAAATAAATAACAGATAACACTAACGAACATTAACAGATTAGACTACTAGAGACTACCAACCACTACACTACTACATACTACAACTACTACACTAATAGCACTTGTTCCTAAAATCCTAAATCCTATTGCTTGATTGGTTGTAAAATTTTTACTTACAATGCTTAGGCCTGGGAATAAAGAATATACTAAATTAAATAAATATATTAAACAACTTATCAATCAATTTTTTTTATAAAATAAACAATTTTGTTCAACTCAAGCTTCAAGCTCCTCAAGCTAATATTGCAATTTAATTAAAATTTATTTATTATGATATGAGTGATTCAAACTAAATTTTTTTTCATTTAATGTTTTATAAAATATTCCTCATTCTTAAATTATATTACATGTTGTTATTAAATTTATTAAAGATAATGTGTGATTCCAGTGATTCATCATCCATGACTTGTTAGATCATGATCATTCAGTTTTAAAGTATCCCCATCACCATAACCAATGAGGTTAGTAGAAATTGCAGTTAGAATGTTATGTTATTAATTATCATTAATTTACTAAATGCTGTGCATACCTATGTCAAGTAAATAAAATGATTAAGCATATAAATAGCCACAATCAAATTAATTTATACAGGCACCTATATGATTTGGATAATAATAATTAAAAATATCGGTATCATTGAAAATAAATAGTCATAAATAAAAAATAAATCATAAGTTGCTAAAAATAATAGTTCCTGTAAGATTTTGCCTTACACCTACATCTTTTTTTCATTCTTAAATTGTAATAAATGTTTGTTATCAAATATATCAAGGACAATGAGTGATTTCTCAATCCATGACTAGATTGAATGTCATGATCCTTCAGTTCCTGAGGATCCCCATCACCATTAGTCAATAAGGTTTGTAGAAATCACCCCAGGCTTACCATCAATGTTTTGTAGCCACCTTTTAATGTAGTTAGACATATCATTGAAAATAAATAGTCATAAATAAAAAATAAATCATAAGTTGCTAAAAATAATAGTTCCTGTAAGATTTTGCCTTACACCTACATCTTTTTTTCATTCTTAAATTGTAATAAATGTTTGTTATCAAATATATCAAGGACAATGAGTGATTTCTCAATCCATGACTAGATTGAATGTCATGATCCTTCAGTTCCTGAGGATCCCCATCACCATTAGTCAATAAGGTTTGTAGAAATCACCCCAGGCTTACCATCAATGTTTTGTAGCCACCTTTTAATGTAGTGTTAATAAAATGACATTGAGAATAGTTATTTAAAACAATCTTATTAAAATTATTGAACAGGTATGACAAGATTACTTAATGTCCTAGTTTGAGGAAGATGTAGGCCATTTGTCCAAAGATAATCATATGCCTTAGGCCCATCCATACAAATGCAGTGTCAACACGAATGCATTTTGATCAGAGTCATACATTCTAAATTTTTAAACTTTTCCAGAAATTTTTCTGTTAATTTATTTGTTTCATTAAAAACTTGATGTGTATTTCATATAAAAAAAAAAACTTGATTATGCCAATTTAATTAACTTGTTAAGCATTAATATAAAATTGACTCTACTTGTAATGGTGATTGGTATGATGATGATGATCCCAGTCCTAAGCAGGGTTTATTATTCACAATGTCATTATGCCCTTTCTAAGTTTTAATAAAACACATGGATAATATTGTTGAATGCATTTTATATTTTTTGTATAGATAAGAATGTTGCAATGTACAATGATGATGTGAATTGCTTCCTTGTGTAAATATAACTAACTTGAAAACATGGGAATGTTTCCTTCAGCATTACCTTCCTTTCTCCATCATAACCCTTATAATCTTTATTACAGAAATGGTCACTGCATATTCTTGCATTTTTTGATGGAAGCCATTTGAAATCATTTATTTCCTATCTGATGCACTTACTAAATCCAATCGTTTCGCATTTCTACATTTTGAGGAAATCTGAAATTTTATAAACTGTTACAGAAACTTGTGCATTTCTTAAGTATTGCTTTTAATAATAAAATGGTAATTCATGAGAGCATTATTATAAATATAATGATTATAAAAATATAAATATAATAGTCTATAAAATAAAATATATGTAATTGTAAAACAAAATAGTTCTATTCAGTGAGCATAGGGATAGTTGTTACATTTATTTTAGTGTGAAGTTAAATTTGGAAACAAACCTGTGAAAAGATGCATCAGAAATTTTCTTATTTCTATTAAAAATTAAAATAAATTAATCATTAATGCAATTTTAATGCAACTGGTAGGCATGTCTGTATAGCTACGAAAATTAAAATTTACTTAAAAACTAAATTATTGTATCTGACACGAGAATTAGTACATATACAAAAACTGAAAAATATATGACAATATAAAAATTTAAACATTTATTGAAAGAGTTTATTCAGTCAGAAAAATTAACAAAACAAGAACGAAAAGTAAAAAAGCTTCGAATTACACCATTAACAACAATTTTTCAGTCATTAAAATTTGTAACAAAATTTTAGTTTTTTTTTAATTTTTATTTAATGTGATAATTAATAATTTTTATTTGGTTTAAATTTAAAAAAATAAAATCAACATTACCGAAAATAATTAAAAGTTGAAAAAATTGAGGTTCTTTGCCTATCTCAGCTTCAACCCATAAGAAAGTGTTGTATGTTGGTAAATAGGCCTCCCCTTGGATTCAGTACTTTTTTCACTTTTTTTATGCAATGTATTTGTTTATTAACGTGGTTGCTAAATGTGTTTAACTAATTTTATGAATGTATTATTATTAGTCTATTACTGTAAGTAATTTTTTGTTTGATTTTAGTCATGGTGGTCTTCGCAAGTACTTTTGTTACTTTTTTGATCTCCTGACTTTTTTTTTGTCAAATAAATTTGGAAGAAAAAACAAAATTCAAAACACCAGAAACAACTAATTAACCATAATCGTTCAGTTCAATTAAATATATCTACTCTATCTTATTCCTAAAACATATTCCAGTCGCCATATTGCTTGCTGTTGTCAAAGCGCCCAGGCAGGCCCAAAACAAAAACAAATGCCATAGCGCACAACTTAAAAAAATATTTTTTCACACAAGCAATAACCGTGACATACCCCCAACCCTAAAACGATGACGAGGAAAACAGATGTCATCGTTCCTCGCCTATTGTCAAAGTTCGCCAGATCAGAACTCAATCCATCTGTCGATAACTTTGAAGAAAAGAGCAAGTTCTCGTAGAGATTGTCGGCAAAATCCAAAGCATTGGAGTACCAAAAAATGGAGCAATGCTATTTCTCTTTGATTACCTTGAGTGTCCGACAATTTTGGCAGTGATGAAATTTTGAAGGCCAGTGCATTCCCAGCGTAACTTCCCACATTCAAGAAGTTCTCGTACTGGAGGACAACTCTGAAAAACTTTTTCAAAGATTCGCATTCCAAGATGTTGTGGCACATGGTGAGGAAAGCTTCTTGTCTTTCGTGGATAGAATTGTAAGTTATCCTGTACTCCAATTTGATCAACATGAGATTAAGCCTCAAAGCATAATCATTCAATTGTGACAACTGCTTTATGATCTTCTCTGCGTTACCTAGCGTGCTTTGATCACCGTCAAAATTCGTAAGCAGATCTATCTCTGCTCGGTCGGGTAATAGTTTTATGAGACCTTTCAGTTTTTCACTTTTCTTTTGCTGCACG
>NW_008704742.1:1767252-1795715 GCF_000326865.2 Helobdella robusta | reverse complement strand
CTGCACGTCAGCCTTCTCGATCATCTCTATGATGGCCTCGTTGCTAGTCCTGAACTGTTTCAGCCATATGTTCATGTTCATACTTCGCTTCATGTCCAGTAAATTTACCACGTTAGAAACCTTCTTCTCAGCACTTGCAGTTATTTGCTGGGCAGCTTTCCTGCTGAACATTTCCTCGCAAGCGCCGTAATTTATTTGGGATGGTTCGGTAACTTTCAAAACACTAGACCAGATCACTTCTTCTTTAGTTTTCAGTTTTCATTTTCGACTTTGGAATTGGAACAGAGATGCAGGCAGCAACGTCGAAAGACTTTTTTTAGGAGAGCCTCATAACTTAGGGCCTGTTGGGCATTAGATTTTTTTTAAGAAAGAGATGACCGTTAGGTAATGGTGGTGGTGGCGAAAATGGAGGTCCACCTGGAAGTGATGGAAAATCGGGAAGGAGAGAATTGGGCAATAAAAATGGCAAATGTGGTGGAGCAGGGACATCTGAGTGAATGACAGGAAAAGTATCCAGTTTAGGAATTACGTTGAATGAAACATTTGAAAGCGAAGAATTAAGAGATGGTAAAGGAGGGGGAGAAGGTTATGGTGGGGGTGGGGCAGAGGAGAGACTGATTGATCTGAACTCAATGATGCTTCAGTCACATTTTTCGATTTTTGTATGTTAAGAACATCTGATATCGTGGACGACACCTTACTCTTTGCATCGAAAAATGAAAGTGAGCTTGCATTTGTCAATTCATCTTTTACAACTTGATCAGATTTTAAATTTTTTAAACTACGTTGTTCCGTTTGAACAGCAATCGCTTTTTGGGCGACAGATGATGGTTTTTTTCATACAGAAGTCGTTGAGGATCATCACTAACAGCAATCCTTGCCACCATACTTTCAAAGGTTTGCCAGATGTTTGAGCTATCATCTTGGTCAATATCAATTTGAATCAAAGAGCAGAGGATGTTGATCAATTTCGACTCCAGTGGAGTGTTGTACTGTACACTTTATTGTATATGGCGTCGATGAGAGATCTATGATTCAATAGGTCGATTGCATTTTGATCTCCGTTCGCCATCTGCAGTAGTTCATCATCGTCGGCATTCATTTCATCAGTGAAGACGTCGAACTGTATCTGGAGGTTCTCGTGATTGACGAACCGCAGATCATGTCCAACAGGTTCAACCCAATGAATTCCTTTTTGATTTTCATTCTTTCTGCAAGATCGTCGACACCATGTATTATGCAGTTGATGAAAGACATGATGGAGCAGGAGTAATCGGAGACTGAATGATTTTTCAGCTCGTTCATCATAAAATTGAAAAGGTATTGGTTGCTTGAAATTGTCTTGTACGAGTTGACAGCTTCAATGCAGCACTCAAACCCTTTCTCTGACGAGAGGCGCAAGCCCGACAGCAAGTCAAAGATTTGCTTCTTGACGGTCGTGTTGTTGGAATCAAGTGCTTTGATCAATTTTTGACTGTACTCCTTATTATTGGTGATGACTCTGAGACCTATGGATGAGTTCATTACAGTTTTGATGCATGCCACGTACTCGATTAGCACCAGAGCATCAGAAAGTTGCACCTTTTTGCCTGTTATCGTGTTGACACCTTCCAGTAAAATAGCCAATCCTCCCAGCTCTAAAAACTCTTTCATCCACACGCTCTGACGACAGGATTTCAGTTTCTTGTTCAAGGCTACGTACATTTTAAGAGATGGCATTTTCAACATAGATAGGCACGTTTTGGGATCGCAGTTTTCAAAATCAACTTGACTTATTAGTTTCATTATTTTATTTCTGAACAGATTCGATTTTTGAGCGGCAACTTCTCCATGGGTATCTGTTGTTGATTGATTTTGGACGTCTGTGCCAGTAGGTTGAGTTGCCGGCTGCTCAGAAGATACTGGTTGTTGCTCGGGAGAAGCTGGCTGTTGCTCATGAGACGTTGGTTGTTGTTGCTCATGAGACATTGGTTGTTGTTGCTCATGAAACGTTGGTTGTTGTTCCTCATCATTTGCTGGTTGTTTATCTTTCCCGCTGAGGTATTCTATCGCTTTTTCTGAAAATGTTTTGTTTGTTGAAGGTTGTTTTGACAATGTAGTGGCGAAAGATTGAACGGCAGTTTCGTTCAGTTTTGCTTTTGGCTCTTTTGGAGAGAACCATCTCTAAAATATGTTTTTCTGTTTGGACGGTTTGTCCATTACTTTGAATTTTTTGTTTCCTTCCTTTCCGTCATTAGATTATTTTCCAACGTCTTTACTGGTTATCTCGTTCCTCTCACGTTTGCAATCTTCGCCTACGTTGTGATCGTTTTCATTTTTTTCGAGTTTATCAGTTTTAATTTCCGTTTCGGCATTAACGTTTAAACCTATGGCATTTGATGTGTCTAAAACGTCTCTCTTTGAAAGTACTGAACACTTTTTTATTTCTTTTAGCAAGTTTACTACATCTGGTGTTATGATCAAATTTTCGTTCAGGTCCGGCACTACTGCAAACCAAACTGTTACTCTAGTTGCAATATTTATCATCCATTCAGAACCTTCCATTTTAGGTTGCACTTCTAAATTTACTACATCTACAATATTTGCTTTACTTTGAAGTCCCAAAACAGAAATCTTTCCTTGCACAATTACTTTCGACCAATCGATAAACCTTGGATGGATACAAATAATCTCTGCCCCTCCATCGACAAGTGTCTTCGGTATTCTTATTCCATCGACATATATATCAACAAACTCCCTTCAATACAATTTTTCCTTTTCGATATTCGCTGATCTTTCTGTAAACAGAAATTCATCTTCCTTTATTCCTGATTCGTTATATACTGAATTTCTTTGAATCTTTACCGGCTGAGTACAGTTTTTTGCTACATGACCTGGCTTTTGACATCTGGAACATAGTCCCTTCTCCATAGCTTCCTCATTGTTTTTGTTTATAATTCGTTTATCGTTATACTCTTCTTTAAAACCAACATCTAATTCTATTTCTCTGCGATGGGGTTTGGTGCTTTAATATGTTGCTACATAATTATCAGCTGCTCGAGCCAATTTATCACAGTCCAACCAATCCTCTTGTTCTTGACTGAGAATAAAATTTAAACATCCTCTGGGTTTCTTCATTCTATCAGCCATCAATAAACTTAATAATCTATCAAAATTTTCTCCAACATTCCTGCTTTTTAAATAATATATCTATGTGTTTTTCAACTTTGACAAAAGGAGCTGGTATGTTTCATTAGGTAATTTCCTGATGTTAAAAAATTTTTCTCTTAACTTGAATGGGCTCACTCTGAACTCGTTTCCTTCAACGTGTTATAGTTACTAAGTTGTTGAACTGTTAACCGAGATATAAGAGATTTAGCCTTATCATGTAGACACATCTGAAGTAACTTGGCTTTTATATCTTCATCAACACCAAATTGGTCAAATTGGTTTTCTAGATTTTTAAAAATTTGGTAATTCGCTGGGATCCGGCGGCAATTTCTCCATCATATTTTTCATTGAGTTGCTAAATGTTTTAATGCGATTTAAAATTGAATCTCTCTCACTCAATCTCGATCGTTCTTGTTCATTCTGTAGATTATAGCTTTTCTGTCTTATCGCAAGTTCTTCCTACTTTATCTTCATTTGATATTTCAATTTTTTAGCCTTTCTCTCCATCTCCCTTTCTCGTAATTTACATTCTCGTTCGTGTTCTTTATTTTTTCTCTCCATCTCTTTTTCTCGTAAATTTAATTCTTGCTGCTTCAATTTCAACTCGCTGAGAAATTTCCATTTTTCAAATTCGATAGGATTCTGTGGCTTTTCTAAAGTATTTTCCTCTGGATTTTTTTCTTTTTCTAAAGGTTCGTTGGCAATATATCGATCGATTAATTCTTGCCCAGACATCGATTGTGCCTCCGTTTCATCTACTCCGAACTTAATCAACCGTTCAGTCGACACTTTTTTATCTCCACTGGTATATCTTTTTCCATAATAATTCGATATCAAACTCCAACCAGGTGCCGTCTATGTTGATATATAATCTCCGTCGGTAATCGGAATCCACCAATATATCGACAAAAATCCGTCGACGTAAAACTTCAACCAGCAATTACTCCCTGAACTACTTGGTTGTCACTGGATATTCCCCGGTAATAAAAATCGACTGATTAACCACCGAGGCAATATATCCCACTGCTGCCACCAAAATGTCACGGACTTTTTACCCGAGATTATTATATCATATAATGATCACGGAAAGTTCTGTTAATATCCTGTCGACTGCACCAGATGTCAGGTTTTTATATACAAAACCAATAATTCAAGCTACGAGACGGGTTAAATTCAAACTTATTTTGAAATATAAATTCAAAATCAATAAAAGAAACTTATATATGTATATATATATATAATGTCATAAATCAAATGTTAACATCAAATTAATATTATAACTTTCAATTCAAAACATCAGAAACAACTAATTAACCATAATCGTTCAGTTCAATTAAATCTATCTACTCTATCTTATTCCTAAAACATGTCCCAGTCGCCATATTGCTTGCTGTTGTCAAAGTGCCCAGGCATGCCCAAAACAAAAACAAATGCCATAGCGCACAACTTAAAAAAATATTTTTTCACACAAGCAATAACCGTGATAGGCTATCCAGAATGTGATAATCAAGAGAGTTAAAAAAGCTGAACTTTTCCCCGTTTTGGCAGATGAAACTAATGATATTACAAACATTGAGCAAATATCATTTTGCCTGCGTTATGTTGATTCTGATGATTTTAAAAAACCACACTATCAAGGATACGTTTTTTGGATATGTACCAGTTGGCAGTGGATTAGCTACTACAATTCTTGATAAAATTAAAAAATATGGTGGTTTAGAATTTTCTCATGTAGTTGGGCAAGGTTATGATGGAGCTGCATCAATGAGGGGGCATTTGCATGTTGCTCAAGTTTATGTTAGAAAAAAGTGCAATCATGCTTTATATGTTCATTGCAGTGCACATTCTCTTTAACTTGCTAATGGAGATTCCTGCTCACAGTCAGAAATCCGAAACTGTATAGGCAGCGTTCAATCTGTTTGTAATTATTGTATAACCAGCGTGTAAAATGTATGTAAAATTGGAATTCAATAAAAATTTTTTTCCAATTTTTCAAAACCCCCCAAAAAAAGTTTCTGGCTACGCATGTAGAGCTTTTTCGGTTTGGCTATTTTATACCGTCGGTTTGTGATAGATTTTGTCAAAGTAGCAAAACCATTGCACGAACTAACGGAAAAAAATAAAGTATTCAATTGAAATGAAGCGTGCGAGTTGGTTTTCAAACAATTAATGAAAAAATCATGTGGTGCTCTATTGCAGTCGTATCCGTAGCAAGACGTTCATGATGGACACGAACGCAAATAACATCGGTATCGGAGTAGTCCTTTAACATGATGGACACGAACGCAAATAATAACGGTATCGTAGTAGTCCTTTCCCAAAATATCAACTGAAAAAAAAGGTTTTGCCACGCTACAGTAAAAGATACAGTTGTAGGGGATTTGATATATATAGTTATTATAAACATTAAATATTTTTAATTATTAATTAGTTTTATTATTAACTTGTATGTTTGAATTTAATTTATTATTATTACTACTACTATTTCTTTGCTTTACTTTTTCTCTTCCCTTTTTACGTTAGTCCGAGATTGTTACGTTTGTTTGGTTAATAAAATCAAATTATTTCTATTCACTTTAAATTGTCTAATTTATAATCTGACAATAAAACGAAATAATATTAAATCGAACATTCCTCAACAACTGGCTAACCCTGACGTGATTTGAAAAAAGAAAATCCGACGTGAAAAAAAATACGAAGATCCACGTAGTTAGATAAAAACGAAATAATCAATTCAATAAACAAAATGTACAAACGAAACGTCGACGCAATCTCCGTCAAACCACCCGCTTTCGTGGCAACGTCGTCAGAAGGATGGTTCATTATAGCTGAAGCACAATTTAAATTGCGAAAGGTTGTTTCTCCAGAAACAAGATTCTACCACGTTTTGTCCTCCCTGCCGGCAAATGTGATAATAAAATTTTCGTCTCAAGTACTGGTAAAATTATTACGACACACTGAAGACAGCCTTGATGTCGTTGCACGAAAAGACTAAACCAGAACTTTTCGCCTGTTTGTTTGGGGGACAATAATAAAATTACCGGGAGACCATCACACAATCTCCAAGAATTATTAGCAACAGCAAAAAATTAGGTGTTGGAGATGACCTAATACGCCATAAATTTATTTAGGCATTACCAGCAAAAATTTCACCAGTGATCGCAGTTCAGAGGAACCTTGATCTACATCGACTGGGAAGATTAGATGATGAGTTAATGCCATTTGTAAAAAAATGAGGTTTATGCTGTTGAAAAACACATTAAAAACAACAACATGAACGGCAACTAAAACACCCCAATTAGCTTACGTCCATTTTAAAAGATCAACAACAGCAAGTTTGCCGAGGTCACCAACATTTTGGCAAAAAATTCAAAACATGTAAACCTTGGTTTAGATGGCCAAACAAGAGAAATGTGAACATTCAACCATCGTCCCGACCTCAAAAAACAAAAAAATCATCTCCAGAAAACAACATGCTGGCGGAAAACTAACTAGGCGAGCCGAAGTCGCAACATCCGGCTCGTCACTGTTTGAAGTTGTTGCTAGAATAAGTAGTACAAAGTTGAAATTAGTAGTAGACACAGGTGAAGCCGTGATGATCATACCAACAAAATTCTCAGCAGGTTTGTGTTTACAACCAACTGCCGTTCATTTGTCAACTGCACGTGGTCAGAACATTCCTTGCCGTGAAGAAACCATTGTGGAAATTCGCCTTTTATCACTGCACAGAACATACAAGTGGAATGTAGTCGTCGCAGACATCGTCAATCCATTACTTGGCAAAGATTTTTTAAGTCATTATGAAATTCTTGTAGACTGCATCAACTATCGACTAAATGACTCGCTAACCAATAAAACAATTTCAACAAACGTTTTACATGGTTTTATGCAACAGATCAACGAATCACCAGTTTCCCAGATGATTAAAACGCTCATCAACAATTTTTCCACACACTCTGATATAGCCAAGAAATGAGAAACAAATAAAAATTACTTCGAAAATTAAACACGTCATTGACACAGATGACAAACAACATTTGCCAAAGTTCGTCAAGTTTCCGAAGAAAAATACAAGGCAGCAAAAGCAGCTTCGTTGCTAAATGCTGGAATCATTAGACAGTTTCAATTTCCTTGGGATTCTCCACTCCATTTGATTCCAATAAATACTCCTGGACAATGGAGAGCCTGTAGAGATTATCGCTGTTTAAACACCATCACCAAACTGGACAGGTATCCAATTCCTAACATTCATAGTGACTCAGCTAAACTCAACAACAACAAAATATTTTCAAAATTAGATTTACTGAAAACATACCACTAGATACCTGTTTATGAAAATGATGTTGAAAAAACAGCTGTAATAACACCATTCGAGCTTTCTGAATACCTGTTTATGCCATTTAGTTTACGAAAAGCAGGATGCATTTTTCAGAGGTTCATAGATAATATTTTTCTTGGCATCGATTGTGTTTTTGTATACCTAGATGACATACTGATATTTTCTGAGAACACCGAACAACGCAAAATAGATATAAAAAATGTGTTTAAAATTCTCAGTGAAAATATTTTTTTATTATTTTTTTGGCAGCTTAACGGCATTTTCAGCAAAATGCGGCTATTTTTACGCCATTGGATCATTAGAAACTGATTACTTTGTTGTGACATCTAGAGAACTTCAAATTCTGTTGATCAAATCTATCCCCTTTACAAATAAAATCAAGACTTCCTGACTTCTATTCTGAAAGAGCAGTTCCACATTTGATGGAACCTCGAGTATGCTTCTGATCTGATCGTATTTTTCACAATCAGTTAATATATCCTGAATAGATAGTTTTTTGTCGCAGGCTTCACAATAAGGTGGCCTTGTTTTGTGGAGGATTCAGGAAAGTGTGATTGCTGAGTGTCCTATTTTTAATCTATTGATAACAGACTGAAGATGACCTTTTTAACGATTCGTTGACTATTGGGTGTAGAATCTTCATGTAGGATTTTTGTGTAGAGCCATATACTGGAAAACCATAATTCATTACTGTTTGTATAGTTGCTTAGAAAATTGTTATCAGATACTTTCAATCTGCTCTCCATTCATTTTGGAATAACACTTTGATTAAATTGAGTGTTTTTAAGCATTTTCTTTTGTTTCCAAAGTATGTGGAATGAAATTAATTTTGAGTCGAATATTATTCCTAAATATCTGTATTTTTGTGAAAACTCAAGATTATTTCTTTAAAAATTTAACTTCGGAAAAATCCTCTTTTGTTTTTTTTGAGAAAAGCATAGCTCTAGACTTTGATTCAAAAATTTTTATTCCATTTTCCAGTGCCTAATTTTTAATAAGTTTTAGCGTTTTGTTTATTTCATTCTGCATTTTTATCATGTCTTCATTTTTTAACGTGATTGTGACATCATCCATGTAAAGACAGATCATCGTGTTTTTAGGAATATTTTTGGTGATATTGTCTAAGACAGAATAACTTTGGTGACAAAATGCTGCCCTGAGAGATATCCTACTTTGGATGCATCGTTTCTGAAAGGACATTATTGACCTTGACTTTAAATGACCGGTTTGGTAAAAAAACTTTGAATGAATTTGGGAAGACGTTCTCTCAATCCGGATTTATGTATTTTTTTAGGATACCATATTTCCAGGCAGTGTCATAGGCTTTTTCAATGCCCAAGAATAGAGTTATTACTTGTTCAACCTGTTTTAAAGTTTGTCTAATGTAAGTTTCAAGTGATATCAAATGATCTAACGTAGATCTTCCCTTGATACCTCCCCATTGATATTTAGACAAAACTTGATATTATTCGAGAAACCAGTTTAATTTATTACTAACTATTTTCTCTATGATCTTGCAGGCACAAATTGGTTTGTAGTTATTTGGATGAGTTTTGATTTTTTTGATTTGTTTATGGTCACGACTATTGCCTGACGCCAAATGTCTGGGACTTTTGTGCTAATCCATAAGTAATTGTAAACTCTAAGAAGTATTGATTTTTGAAAAAGGCTTTTTAACATCTTGTAGGTAATTTGATCAGGACCGAAATTGATTCATTGCTAATAATTATTTCAAACATCATTTCTCTCGTGGTGATTGGTGTATTATACAATTCTTGTTCTTGTGAATCAAAATCCAAAACGTTGACTTCTTTTCTTGAATTAATATTTGCAAAGTTTTTGTTTTGAATTTTGGAATTTCGATGGAAGTTGCTGGCTAAAATATTTGAGATTTCCTTATAAGAACTGAAGTATTTGTTATTGTAGATAATATTTTTTTTTATACGAGTTTATTTCATGAATCATAAAAATGGATTCCATTAAAGAAAAGAAAATTTTAAATAATATTGAACCCTCATATATATATGGTAAAATCACAAGTACAAAATAAAGGTAAAATAATGTTTAAATGTTTAAAAACAGAGTTTGTCCAAAAAAACATCAAATAAATGAAAAAACATCAAAATGAAAACACCACATAAATGAAAACATCAAAATGAGAACACCAAATAAAAATAAACGTTAAAATGAACACATTAAATAAATGAAAATATAAAAATGTCTACATAAAACAAATGTAAACATTAAAATGAAAACACTAAACAAATGAAAATATGAAAACAATTAAATAAATAAAAACATTAAATGAAACATTAAAAACCGGTGAAAATTAAATGTAAATTAATTGTAAATTATTATGCGATATTATACACCTATCAAAACATATTTAAATTTTGTTCTACAACTAAAAAAGAAATGTAGAACATGAATGGAGGAGATGCAAACCAATTCAAGCTAAATAAAATGAAATAAAACAAAAATAAAAAAATAAATAGAAAAATAAAAGGAATACTGCAAGCTGAAAAATACAAAAGTCATGTAATCCAAGTCCAATCCGGCGAAATATTTAAGATATATGTAAAATTTTAATAAAGCCTAAAACAGATTATAAACTCAAGAGTTTGTTAAATAAAAATAATTAAGATAAGCATTGAAAAAAATTTTTTAACTTATATTTATATTGGCGGTAAACCATACAAGTCCTTATAAATATTGGTAAATTATTCCATTTATGCGCGCCATAAAAACATATTTCTACCTAGTAGTTGGGTTCTAACAACGGAGACTTCAATTCATTAATATTTTCACAATTAAACCTTGATGGTCTAGCCTTAATATCATGTATAATTGTTTCATGTAGGTATTCATCTATTGTTATCTGATGGTTAATAATAAATTTAAAAATAAAACAACAGATATGAAGATTATTAATTTCAAAACTTGATAAAATCAAGTTTATAAAAAAGATTTTTTTATCTAAATATTTTTTAAAATTATAATTTTAAATGCTTTTTTGGGCTTAAATAAAAATTCTAAAATAAGTTTAAAGCGTATTACCCATATCAAAATTTCAATATACAAAATGTGGATAATAAAAGGCGATCAATCAATCAATCTTCGTTAGGCGTCCAGAGACCAGGTTTCCCAAGGTAGGACTTTGTTTTCTTTGCCATCACTTTTGCGCCAAATTGACCGATCAGTTGTATCCATTTCATTAAAATTTAGGGCTTTCCTTGCTCTATTCTTTTGTTTGTGACCATCTCTTCTTTGAAAAGCTTTTGAGACGTGTGCCAGGTACTTCACCATCTGCAAAAAAGTTATGGCACTGTTTCTACTTTGTTTGACATGACCAAACCACCACAGACGGTGTTGCCGGCATTCGTCCTTTATATCATCTAAACCAGCACGACGCAGGATTTCGGTAGATTTTATGTGATCCTTCAGACTAATTCGTTGCATCCATCGGAGCATTTTCATGTCGGTTCGTTGAAGTTGTTGTTCCAGTTTGGTTGTCATTGGCCATGTTTCTGCACCATATAACAACACCGGACGTATCACAGATTTATAAAGTCTTGATCGTAGTGGTAGTGGGATGTCACGCCGCATCAATATAGAGTCAAGGGGATGCCATTTATTCCATGCTGCACGTATGCGTGCTCGAACGGCAGCTTCAGCTGTTCCATTACAATCCAGAACATCCCTTAGATATTGAAACGATGCGACTTTTTCTACCTTGATGGCTTCAAAAACATTGCTATTTCGAATTTGTTGTTGTGGATTGATGCAAGCAGGACAAACAAAATTGGATACTTTAGATAAAGTACCAATTACTTTTGAACAACGTTTATGACACCACTGGTTACACTCCTGACACTTGATTGAATTGTTACCTACACCAGCTTTACAAACTGAACAAGGCCATCGTCCAGTAGCTGCGGATTGGATAGGTTCACCAGTGTTCATTGCTTTAGTTTTGCTGATGTTGACTTTGAATCCATCGGCGAGTTTGGTGTTCCAATCTTCAAACATCTGTGCTGCATTCTGCTCAGATGTGGCTGTTAAAACGATATCATCAGCATATATTAGATTCCAAATGTCACAAGTGCGTGTCGGTTTTGTGATTTCTTCCATCACAGTTATAAATAACAGTGGACTGAGAATCGAGCCTTGGTGAACTCCAACGCCGATGTCAAATGCATCTGTGTTTCCAACCGTTGTGCTGACAAAAGTCTTAGTATTCGTATACAAGACTTTCCCTGCTGACTTTCCATCCTTCATAGTATTCAGAGCTACTGCAAGCTCCTCTAAAGTGATGTCTGGAATTGGATCTTTGATGGGTGGAGCGTCAAAGTTGACATTGATGGGATTTGTTTCATTTAACAGACGGTTGAAGTATTCTCTCCATTGTAGCTTGATCTCATCTTGTTCAAGAACCATCTCGTTTTTGTCGTTTTTGATACATTAGGCACCAACTATGTCTTTTTTCGTACGCTTTGCTTGTTTTGCTAAATAAATCAGTGAAATAATTATTCAAGATATTGGCAATCTCAAGCTGATCTTTGACAATGGAGTTATCTTTTAATAATAATAATAATAATAATGTCATTTTATATAGCGCCGTAGCAAGGCGACTGATTCGCATTATCATTATTATAACAAACACACGGTGCATAAATACACGTGAATCAACGCATCACACACTTTTGCATGTGATAGACGGGGATCTTTTTGCATTCGAACCCGCCCGGCACCTTAGCCATTACACCATCGCGCCGCAAAAAGTAAAATTTTGTCGGTTAACGCTTTTATTCATAAGCGAGTTAATAGTTTTCCATTTTTCCTTACTATTAGTCTCAGGTCTGCCAAAATCATTATTATAGTAATTGTTTTTGATACTTTTATTAAAATGTTAACTTCATTTTTAATTGTGTAATAGTTAATTTTATTTTCATGAATTGCGTAATTTTATATTTTTTATAGAGCCCGTTTTTTTCCTGATGAGTTTTTTAATTTGTGTCGTCATCCACGGTTGAGAGGATGCTTTGAAATTTATTTGTTTTTTAGTTGTAAATAGCCATATTTGACTAAATAATTGATGAAAAATTGTGAGAAATTTTCTGGAAGCCACTTCACAATCATTTTCCAGAAGTACAACACACCAGTCATAAGTGCAACGTTCAGTTTATTCAAATTCTTTGCACATGTGTTGAAAAATGAGATGCCATCCTCACCTCAACGATCGTTTAGCGAGAGAAACGTGACCAAAAATGGAAAGTGATCGGAGATATCAGATACCTCACCATACCACTAAAAAACCAACCAAATTATTAGTGAAAATAACATCAACTATAGTTGAAGTTGATGAGGTTATTCTTGTGGGAACATTCACCGTTGGATATAGAGCGAAAGAGGCCATGAGATTTAACAACTGACTACTGGACGGTGAATCAGTTGGCAAATTAGATATATTAATTTGTTTTCATTGTTAATTTTATTTAGCAAGTTCTCTAATTGTTCGAAGAAGATGCTAACATTAGAAGAGTAAATATTTATAAAAAGCAGGTTTGATTGCTTAAATTAAATAACATTTAATTAAATAACATGATTAAATATCATCGAATATTATATCGTTTATTGATATATAATTTAACGTATTTTTGACAAAAAATGCAACACCTTCACCAATTTTCCGTTTTCTATTTATATTTAAAAATTGTAATTATTATAATTAATCATGCAATCTTTATCATCGTTTAATCATGTTTCAGTCAAACAAATAATATCAAATTGCAAACCGATTTCATCAATTAACATCTGCGATTGATCCATTATGTTATAAATGCTGCGACAATTTAAGCTTAAAACTCTAAAATTATGATTTAGATGTGCTGTGATCAAAGACGCTTTGATTCCGTCTGGATCAAATCGGCTGCATTGGTAGAAAGACTGTCTGAAATTATTGAATAGCTCGCCCTTCATATCACGAAAAATGCTATACATAAAATAATTTACATAAAAATCTAAATGTTGTTTGATATTATTAACAGCCATTTTAATTATTTGTAATGATTTTCATTTATGTCAACCCTTTCAAGCCGATTAGTGATTTCACTCACTAATTCTAAATGAGACGGAACAACATCAGTATTTTGATCTTAAATGATTGCAGAGGATATTTCATTGTTGACTGCCTCTAAGGGTGTTATGCTCACACGTTGTTGTGCCTGTGTGTTAAGTTTTTTTATTGGTGTTGACTACAATTAACGGTGTGGCAATATTATTGGTGTTTGGCTTGAGCAATTGCGCAGTCTTGGGCGACTTATGAAAAATGTTATTATTTTGTGCTTTGGTTCGTGGAACGAAAGGATTATAAATCCAATCTCTAACGATTGTATCTTCTGGCCAAAGCATGGGATCAGTAATTTTGTCGTAGTCGGTTTTTTTAAATGATTTTCAATGATTTGGAAGTAGTATTTTTATAAGTCTTATTGATGACTGGATACATCGCAACTCCCGAGATGCTATTTTATTCAAGGTATTTAATCACTTGAAGAGCATCAACTTCAGAACTCGTTCGTCCGAGGTATAGTACCGCTTTTCCAACTGGCCAAGTGATTTTATCTTGTCGAACAATGCATCAACAATGCCAAATTTCAAAACATTCGTGCATTGAAATTGAAATGACAACTTTTAGCGCATATCTTACAACTTATCAATTTCTTGGCTGGCGCCATTTTATTGCAGTCAATACATCTTTCCTTGGAGGCCTGTATAGAACGAAATAGACTGTACTGGCGTAAATAAGAAAGAAAACACAGGCCGGTTTTAATTTAAAATAATCGAACAATTCCAATCAAACCGTAATATTTGCTATACTGACTTTAAGCCTGTACAGGTAAAAAAACATACAGATTGTTTCACTTGTAAACAAATAACTACATGAATATGGGAACCTGCACATTCTACTAAAACTCTCTCATCAGATACTTCTATTGTTGACTAGTAACAGATATAGAAAGTGTACAAGTTAGGCAATGTTTTAGAATGAAACTGAATTTGGAAACTAAATGGAAATATTCAGAAAAAACAAAATTAATTAAAAAAATCCATTCTGGAAAAAATAAAAAATAACCACCAAAAGCCCTTCGGCACATGCAGCTTATTTATCCGATAAATTAAAGAAAAAAATCTATTTTTATAAGAAATTTTTTAATAAAATACGGAGCGAGTAAAATGCGTCTACAGGGATGGTGATGAGATAGCTAGGTCAATCATAGAAGAAGTATTTAAGTGCTCATGAAAAATTGTTGGTTTTGTTGGTTTAATGAGACACAAATCATTTTCAGTTATAGTTTTTTAAAATTCTTTACCTTGTGCATTTGAACTTGGACATCTCCATAATTGATTGTGTTCATTGAAATCTCCCAACCCAAGAAATCGTTTGGGGATCTGCTACGGTATTTGGTTTTTATCTTTGGATTTTATTAACATATTTGGGTTTATATATCCATTAGATATTGTTACTGTTTTATTGGATGTTATTTTAGTGGCTATAAAGTGATGTTCTGTAATTATTATTATTAGATGATTTATATAGCGCCCATTAAAATGTTCTCACAGATGCTCTTCAAGTATTTCGAACCTATTGTTGAAAAATGAATGTCTTTAACTGCCTTTTGAAATCAGAAAACAACAAATTGCAATCACGCAAAGTTAGCGGAAAATTCCACACTTTTACTCTACAAACTACAAAATTTCGTGACCCCAATTTCAATGCTGTCATCGGCTGCACTAATAAATCACAATTATCCGATTTAGACCAATCCTCTGGCTAATAGTTTATTTGTACAGAAACCTATTAGGCAAATATTGTGGTGTTAACCCATTCAAGCTTTTATACATCAAAATACATATTTTAAACCATATTCTTTTATGAACAGGCAGCCAATGCAAATCTCGAAGTACCGGGCTCATGTGATCAAACCATTGCCCACCAACAATGATTCTAGCAGTCCTATTCTGAACCGTTTGGCAATTCAATTGAGTAAACCATAACAATAGTCTAACCTTGAATGCATAAATGTTGCTTTGTTTAAAAACGCCTTTGCACTATTCAACATACGCAATTTAAATGCACATGATCTAACCAAGTTTTGAACTTGCATTTTTATAATGGAATTTACATCAAACTAATAAACACGTGTTCTCAAATTGTAGTTCAACGGCAGCACTCAAACCATACTTAAATCGCCACAACAAGGTTCTCTCAATAATCATCAACAATATCAAAGCATGTGCAGGTTTGAATATCGCCATCTTCGCGGATGTAGAGGATAATGCGACACGTCCACTATCAGAGCTATTCAGATCGCTTAGACTAGACATCGCCATTCTCAACAACAATACGATTGAAATACTTGAATTAACTATTTGCCACGAAACAAACTTTGTCAAGTCAAGGCAACACAAACTCGACAAATATACAACCAATCTCAAAAACAACCTGATGAACAATTTTAATCATTATACTATTTTAATAAATCCTTTTTAATTATCGCCCATCAGGATAAAACTCAGGTCATACCAATTGGTACCTGGCAACAAACGTCAAGGATTAGTGTTAACTCTATCAAAATAGGGGATACTGATGTTTGTTTTAACACAGCGACGGTGTTGGAATTTACATTTGATGTCCCCAAATGTATCCGCATTGTTGGTAATATTTTTGCTATAATACTTCCATTAGAGGATTGAAGCATAAGTTGAAAAGCAAGGGGGAGCTGGGATTGCCTTGCAGTACTCCACGTTTCACCGGAATGGGTGGAGTTAAATTACTATACACAAATACAGTAATGGAGTAATCAGCACATATAGATCTAATAATAATAATAATAACAATAATAATAATAATAATAATAATAATAATAATAATAATAATAATAATAATAATAATAATGCCACTTTATATAACGCCATGGCAAGCGACTGAGGCGCATTATGATTATTAAAACAAACACACAGTGCATAAATACACGTGAATCAACGCATAACACACTTTTGCATATGATAGGCGGGGATCTTTTTGCATTCGAACCCGGACAATGCCAGGCACCTTAGCCATTACACCATCGCGCCGCCCAAAAATTACCTACCAAATATTTCAAAAACTGAGACAACACCATTCGTTCCAACATTTTTTAGACAAACGACAAATTGGACACTTGTCTAAAATTTTTTAATACATTCATATACAACGACGTTATTTCAGCAGAGGAATTATGATTGCATGTTTCCAAACAGTCGGAAAAGTTCCTGTTGACAAGCACAAATTCATTATACCCGTCAAGTAAGGCAAAAAATAATCATTTGTACTGTTTGAAAACCTTTGTTGGCATACAGTCAAGCATACAAGATGGCAGAAGGGGACTTCGTTTCAATAGACCTTATATCTTTTTCTGTCATTTGTGAAAATTCATAAAATTTGATTTCAACATTGGGTCTGATCGCTATAATAGGATCACTCATTTTACCAATTTTATTTTTTATTTCTTTAATTTTGATAGTAAAATATTCAACAAATGTATTAGCCGTATGATTAGTACTATCATCACAATCAGTACCATTTGACTCCCTGCATAATATTTTGTTTAAAACACGCCATAATTTTTTGGCCTATTATCATTCTCCTCCACCAATCCCTTCCAAAACGATTGTTTTTTTTTTCAAAAAAGACCTTGTTTTTTATTTTGCGCTCTATCCTCTGTTTTATTAAATTTTCTGTATTTATTTTCCAAGCTTCTACACTCGCATTTCATTTTACGACAATTACTGTCATACCACGGAGTATTGTTTTGTTTCAACAATATGAAGAGGCGCCACAATATTGGCGATTCTTACAATTCATCATTGAAATACTGCTCATCGAAAATGCATCAAACAAATTATTTAAACGACAAGCTTGTATATTATCTGATTTTTCAATATGAATATTGAAATCACCAAGTATAATTGTGTGATCACCAAAAGGAGTTATATATTCCTGAAAAAACAATGAGGACACCGCCTCGGATCCAGGTCGATATACAAGACCACATTAATTTTATTAATTGTTAATGTGATAGCAATAACCTCAAAAGAAACAAACATTGGTGAGTCCAGTCTTTTATATCTGAACATTTTACGGGAAAAAATTTATTAATTCATTATGGTGAAGATCATTTTTTCTCAAAAAATCAACCAACAAAAATCACCATTTTCACAAAAATGTTATCAGAAGTACCATGCCACGTCTCGACAATAACAAAAATATCCAACTCCTCCATCGATAATTGATAAATTATATCAGATTTAAAATTTATTGACCTAATGTTTGATAATCCAAGTTTAAATTTTTTTAGCATATTACATTTGCAATTTAAATTACACTCAGAATATTTACAACTACATTTTAGGTTGGGTTTTTTAACGTATTATTTTCCAATTTTTCAGCTTCCCCCTCACACGGTATAAAAAATTTTCAGAGTCATTTGCCTCGCTTCTTTGCTTCAGCAATCATATTTGTCAGATTCTAATGGTTTTAGATTGAATAAATTTTTCATAATAATAAATTTTTCATCAGCATTACGGAAGAATATCAAAAGAGGTCGTGATGACTCCCCCTTTGTACCTACCCGCCTCATTTTTATGTCATCAAGATGTTCAATCATGTTATTTGAAATTTCTCTGAACATATTTGAAATAACTTTTTTTTTCAACAAATAAATCAAATTCCTTATTACCAAATATCATTATAATATTTTCCCCTTTTTTAAGTTAACGTTTTTCTTCCAATTTCTTAACAACAATTTTAACTTCCATATTCACAGATTTCAATTCCTTTGTTATGTCACCCTTAACAATATCAGCAAAATCAAATCATTTTTCAAAGTCACTCCTCAACTCAGCACTGTTAGTAATAATTGGAAATGAGATTGAGTCAATTTATGATGAACAAAAATAGATGTTCCAGCTGATGGATTAGTTTTTGTTGGTGTAGCTGCTTTGTGGTAAGTTGTGTAATTTTTTAAATTTATCTGTTTGTTTTTAATAACTTTTGTCTCTTGCAAACAAATTATATAAGGGTTATACTTCTGAATAAATATATGAAGGTTATTTTTCATCCTTCTTATGTTCCACTGAAGAATTTTAATGTCATCTATGATATGCTTAGAGTGAAAAACTTCATAATTGTTATTACTGCGAAGTTGATTTGTGGTTTTGTTGTTAGTTAATATTTTTTTTATTAGTAGTCATTTTTACATTTGTTAGTGTTTTTGGGGTTTGTTAATTTTATATTATTCATCTCACTAAGAGACTCTGAGTCATCATTCGTGTTTTGATCACTGGGAAAATGATAGATGTCTGTTTTTTCCTTTATTATTTTATTTGTTATTTTTTTAGGTTTCGGGGTATTGCCAGAATCTGGTTTTATTTTATTTTTTTCCTGTTTTGTATTTGAAAGTATGAATTGGTTACCGACTGATTTCTGGACATCTTGATTTTTACCTAATGGAATATTTAATAAATTACACTGGATGCCCTGGTCTACTTTTATACTGTATTTTTCTACGATTTGAAAATATAGAGAAGTTTGAATTTTTGAGATTTGTGCCTTTGCCTGATTGTATGGAATGATGCATTCTATTTTCTTTTTAATGATATTTTTTCAAGCAAAAATTTAGCGTTTTCTTTAGAGAATATTTCATGTCTTTGTTTGCAGTGAACACACTTTGGTGAGTTTTGGCATGGTGACTCCTAAGTATGCCTGTGTTCTGCTTGTCCACATTTTGCACATATCATCTTCTTGCTTGAACAGATTTTAAGATGATGTCCATATCTTTGACACCGCGTGCACCTCATCAGAGGGACAAATTTTGCAACCCTCAAAAATTGAAAACACACTTTTAACTCCTTCGGAATTTGAGAACTCTGGAATGTAACTATAAACCTGTTGGTGGTTATTTTCTGCTTATTTTTTGTTATTTTTATATTATAAACATCCATGACACCTTGGTCAAGTAATTTATTCTTAATTTCTTGTTCAAAACAGTATCTAAATATTGTTGTTTTAATGACACCTTTACTTGTATGAAGTGTCTTATGAGGAGAAAATTTAAATTTTTTATTTAACAAGTTATACATCTTCAAAACTTTTTTCCTCTGCACTTTTTGTTTTATTTTAATTAGAATTCTGTTTGGCTGGATTTTGATAAATTTTAATTCTCCAACTTCATTTTGAAAAAATTTTTGAATTTTGAATATGGATAATCTTCTGAAATCGTGGTCGGGGACCTGAGTTGCCGGTTCAGTAACGAAAAACATTGGACCTTCAGGTTGATGATGCGACAAGTCTGAGGATAAGTCCTCTCTGGACCTTTTCTGTCGTGGCGCAAGTTTGGCTGGCCCACCGGAGCTCTTCCCGTTATCTTCCAACAATTTGCTTAAACTATTAACTATTAACTGATTAATCAATTAATTAACTAAAGATTTTACCAAAATTTATTAAAGCCAATTTTAGCAAAAAATTGAATTTTAAATTAAGTTGCGATATCGGCATTAACATTTATCGCTCAACCAAAGAACCTCGAAAATAATTTGAAACTCGCAATCGACAAATGCCAATTTTTTGAAGACAATCTCAATTATTTGGGATTTAACATCAGCAGTGAAGGTTTATGCCCTACAAAAGAAAAACTAGATGAAATTGAAGAATTTCCAATCCCGAATGACACCAAATCATTACGTATATTTTTAGGAATGATTGAGTTCTATGGTAAACTCATTCCACAATTTGCAGATACTTTATCCCCTTTAACGGAATTAATAAAAGCTCATCCAAATTCAAAAACAATAATTTTCAATGAACAACAATTAGAAGCTTTCAAGATCATCGAAACAATAATTTTCAATGAACAACAATTAGAAGCTTTTAACTTGCCAGTACATCAACACTTCCATATCCTGATACCAAATGCACAAATTATCACCTAGTTACAGATAGTTCTGCTTATACCATAGGTGCGGAATTGCATCAAGTCGTTGATTCAACTCCAGTTCCAATTGGTTTCTACTCTAAAAAGTTAACAAAACCACAACGTAACCTTTCTACCTTTGACAGAGAACTGTAAGCAGCATACCTTGCCATCAATCATTTCAAACATCAGATAAAAGTACATGACAGTTACTTTAATAAGTTAATAAAACATGTTACTTTATTTACAGACCATGACCAAAAAAATGTTTAAGATGTCAGCAAAATAAAATTCATCGTCACACAAAATCTACAGTATTGTTGCACCGCACATTCCTAATCTAAGCATTTGACGACTCACTATATATAGCTTCAAAACAAAGACATCAGCCCTTCTTCTTGCGACGTTTTTCGATCGAACTTCTCTTTGTCTAATCGCATTGCCGAACACGTTTCATTTATTTTGTATTACGCAAATAAATACGTTATAAACATTATTACTTGTTGTTCCTTATATTGAAAGAATCTCGCAAACAAATTGGTGACTCCGATGTGATCGAAGAAAACAAGCAACGAAAGTTTCCACTCTTTCTTCGATACAACAACATAGGATTGATCCCGGCAATGCAACCTCATCCATCACGTTCGCCAACACACACACGACGATCTGGTGGGAAAGTATTGTCGGATTGAAAATCCTAACGACTAAAAGACTAATAAATAAAACACCACGATCTAACGAGGTGATTAGTGCAGGCTTTATAAGAAACTGCGATAACTATTCTGATAGGTATTCAGGCTACAGATGAGTCCCCGGTAGGGACGAAACACGTGTCCAGCCTATTTAAACGAATACTATTCTTTTCTTCTTCCGCTCACTGCTTTTCCTGATTCGGTGTTCTCAATCATCAAACACAACCGCAACAAATTGGTGACCTCAAACGCGATGGCTTGCTAAACTACAACAAAGAGAATAACGACGAGAGCCCCACTCCAACTAAACATATTCAGCACTGCGAACCCCAAAGTGTGGTTTACATATTTCGAAAATGTGCTCAAGGGCCGGAGACTCTCAGAAAAAGATGAATGGTATCCCACGTTGGTTGAAAGTCTACCAATGGAGGTCGTCATAGATGTGGAGACGGAATTGACGTCGGCACGAACTTACACCTCACTGAAGCGCGTGTTAACGCAGAGATATTCGGTCTCAGACGAAGAAAATTTGCGCACGTTGCTCCGAGGCGTGGCCATGGAAGACAGAACGTCATCACAACTACTGAAGCACATGCAAAACCTGTGGGGGGTAAACAACTACCATCTGCAATACAAATGCATATAGCAGCCTTAACCGACGAGACGCTACAAAGGTTAGCGATTATAGCTGACCAAATGCACCAAATAGCCAATCGAAATGGCTTTACCACAATAACACACAATGCCGTAACAAAATCTGATACCGAAGAGATGAAAACTAAGAGAGATGATGTATTTGCATTCAGGCGCATACACCAGCAACAACTAATGAAGGCGAAATTCCCACCTAGAGCATCAGATTATGAAGAGACCGACGTTTGATGGTACCATAAAACGTATGGGAACAAAGCAAAAAAGTGCACGAGACCATGGAACTACAAAGCAAAAGTCACCAAGTCGTCAAACTACCAGGCCAGTTGCTAATGGCGGCGGCAACCTCTGGCCACAATACTTTCAGCCGCCTACATCATGCACAAACATCAACAAACATCGACAAACAAAAGTAGTGACAAACAACAACAAACAGCCGCAAAAACAACAAGCCACCACATCAACATTCAACAAACCGTGTCGCCTTTTCTACGTCACCGATAACAATTCAAGGACAAGGCTTTTGGTCAAAACAGGAGCCCATGTAAGCATCATACCTTCACGACAACACCTTCAAAAATCCAAATCTGACTACAAGCTGCAAGCTGCAAACGGCACCACTATCGACACATTTTGACAACAACTCGTAACCATCGACTTCGGTCTACGACGTAAGTTCAAATGGGTTTTCATCATTGCAAACGACACACAGGCAATATTGGGTCCCGTTTTCTTGTCACACTTTGATATTACAGTCGACATGAAGAGAAACAAAATTGTTGACAACGTCACGACGTTACAGATACAAGGGTTGTTGAACGCTCCAATATAATCTCAGGCGTCAAACCATACATTGTTTCGGACAACAACATTGGTAAAATCATTTACAGATTTCCTAAATTAACGATGCCGGTCAACAACAACAACAATCAAAACAAGATGCAACACCACTTCGTGACGTCTGGACCACCACATCATACGGCCCCACGACGATTGCACCCAGAGAAGTTGTGAGCCGCCAAAGCCGAGTTCGAATACATGTTTCAACTTGGAATCATCAGATCATCAAACAGTCCTTGGGCATCACCACTTCATATGGTGGCAAAGTCATCAGAAGATTGGAGACTCTGTGGAGATTACCACGCACTCAACAACAGGACCACACCTGATCGATATCCAGTTCCACACATCCATGATATCGCTCACAGTCTGGAACAGGTGCGATGGTTTATGAGGCTAGATCTCGTACGAGCTTACCACCAGATTCCGGTGGCAGAAGTAGATATTAAAAAAAACAGCAGTGACAACATCGTTTGGTCTGTATGAATTTTTGAAGATGCCATTTGGGCTGAGAAATGCCGCACAGACTTTTCAAAGGTTCATCGATAGTGTCTTGAGAAGGCTACCTTTTGTCCACGCATACATTGACGACATACTAATAGCCAGCAAAACCCTCGAAGAACACAGAAGCCATGTAGAACAAGTCCTTCAACGACTGCAAGACAACGGACTAACCATCAACCCATCCAAATGTGAATGGGCAAAATCATCCACAACATTCCTGGGGCATCAACTCGACAGTGAAAGCTTTAGACCCCTCGACAACAAAGTACAGGCAATCATCAATTTTGCTGAACCAACGACTGACAAGCAACTACACCGATTCATCGGAATGAACAATTTCTACCGCCGATTCATCCATAAATGCTCAACGATATTGTCACCTCTCACTGACATTTTAACTGGCAAACCAAAAACCATAAAATTCAACGAAGTGCAACAACAAAGTTTTAGAGAAGCCAAAGAGACATTAAAAGCGGCAACCAAGTTATGGTACGTTCAAGAGAAAGGCACCTTTCAACTTTTCACCGACGCTTCAGGCGTTGCTGCGGGAGCGGTACTAGATCAGAAAAGTCAGGGGATTGCAAGGCCCATTGCCTTTTTTTCTTAAAAATTTAACCCAGCACAGACCCGCTACAGCACATTTGATCGAGAACTGCTGGCAGCATATTGAGCTGTCCGCCATTTTCAACATTTCTTCAAAGGTCGAGAGTTTACAATATTCACTGATCATAAACCATTGACGTTTGCCTTACATTCAAATTCAAATCGTTTAACACCGAGAGAAATCAGACATCTTGATTACATCTCACAGTTCACAACAGACATTCGACACGTAAAAGGAGAAAACAACATCGTGGCTGATGCGTTATCACGTACAGAGGTAGACACAATAACGCCAAAAGCAATAAACTTTGAGGAGATGTCGAAAAAACAGAAGGACGATACAACACTCCTTGACAACACAGACTCGCTAAAAATCAGCGTAATTCCAGTCAACAATTCAAAACACAATATCGTCGTCAACACCTCTTTGGGCACCCCTCGGCTCCTAGTTCCAGTAAGCATGCGGAAATTAGTTTTTATGAATTTCCATTCCCTGTCACATCCTGGAGCGAAAGCAACATCGAAATTAATTAGAACCAGGTATGTTTGGCCCCACATCGATAAAGACATCCGTAACTGGTGCAGAGAGTGCCTGCAATGTCAACGCAGTAAAATACATCGACATACTGCTTCACTTCTAGCAGAAATCCCTCCACCAAGCAGCAGGTTTCAACATGTACACATCGATTTAGTCGGACCAATGCTTTCTTCAGATGGACACACACACATTTTAACGTGTGTCGATCGTTTCACCAGATAGCCAGTAGCAATCCCCATCAAAAACACTTTAACGGAAACAATAGTAGATAAATTATTTTCAAAGTGGATTTCGTTGTATGGCGTCTCAGAAACCATTACAACAGACAGAGGCAGCCAGTTCACACCTTTCTCTTTCAAAAGATTCACCCAGTTACTAAACATTAAACATATTCACACCACCGCCTACCACCCAGCAGCCAACGGTATGGTGGAATGATTGCATAGACAACTTAAGGCCTCACTTATGGCTCACGGTTCAGACAAATGGACGGAGGTATTACTAGTGACACTGTTAGGCATTTGTGTAACGGAAAAGAAAGACCTAAAGTTGTCACCAGCAGAATTTGTTTACGGGACAACACTCCGCCTTTCCGGAGATTTTCCAAACCCACGACCAGAGACAACCGATGTACACGCCTATGCATCAAAACTCAAATGCTGGGCGGAGACCTTAAAAGCAACACAACCAAGAACAAATAAAAACGTGAGTTACATTCCAAAAGACCTCTTCACTACAAAAAGGTCCTTATTCGTACGGATGCTCACCGCTCACCATTACAACCTCCATACGAGAGACCCTACACAGTGGTAGAACGACACCCAAAATACTTCGTCATTGACAAAAAGGGTCATAGAGACACGGTGGCCATAGACCGCTTTATACCCGCATACTCACCGGCACCATCAATACCGTCACCTATGCCAACGACCACAGCGTCGACACCACTTTCTACAACACCTTCAACAAAATTAATTCCGTCGTCGAACGACACATCAGCATCAACAAAAACGTCAACACTATCTCCATCAACGTACGAGGACAGGCCAACAACAGAAACATCTACGTCAACACAAGCACACTCAAATCGATCCAGCGACATCAACATTCCATCACCCCAAAGAACCACAAGATCGGGAAGAACAATTCATCTCCCATCTCGATATCTTGATTATTATTGATCAACAGCTTTCGCTGACGATCTGGTAGGGGAATATTGTTGAACCGCACATCCCTAATCTAAGCATGTGACGACTCACTATATATATCTTCAACACAAAGACAACAGCCCTCCTTCTTGCGACGTTTTACGATCGATCTTCTCTTTGTCTAACCGCATTGCCGAACACGTTTCATTTATTTTGTATTACGCAAATAAATACGTTATAAACATTATTACCTGTTGTTCCTTATATTGAATGGACCTCGCAACAGTATCATCATTCAATCTACCGTCCTCACGTTCCGAGACTGTTCATATTGATATTGTAGGTCCTTTACCTTCTGTTTAACAAAAAAATGAATCATATCTAAGCGCTTATAGGTATTTATTTACATGAATTGACAGAGCGACTGGTTGGATTGAAGCAGCTTCAATATCAGAAATAACAGCCTCAACCGTTGCTACAACATTTTTAAATATTTGGATAGCTCGTTTTGGTGTCCCTCTTTATGTTGTAACCGACCGGGTTGCACAATTCGAAAGTGAATTATTTCATGAGTTGTCACTATTGATTGGATTTTACCGTCTGCGTACAACAAGCTGTACAACAAACCAATGAAAAAATAGAATGACAACATCGTTTTCTGAAAACATCCATTAGTTGACGCAAACAAAACTTGTCGTTCTTTTAGGACTCAGAAACATGCCAGATGAGAATGGAATATCTCCAGCAATAGCAGTGACCGGAACCGCTTTGCTACAACGAAATCGATTTTTGTCAACAGATTCAACTGAAGATATATCATCCAATTAAATCAAGCAACTAGCAAAAAAATGTGCAGGCTCAATGATTATTTATCAACCAACAGTCAACACCATCCATCCCCCAAAGTTTATGTACCAAATGATCTCTTAAAACCAGCCACGTACGGCTAAGAGTAGATCGGATACGTCGTCCACTGGAAGCACCACATACAGACCCTTTCAAAGTGATTGAACTTAACGACAAATATTCTAAAATTGAACTATTGCCAGGAAATTTTCAGAATGTGTCAATCGCCCAATTAGAACCAGCATGTTTACCACAGCCTTCAACAACTCAAAGCAAAATCAACAGTGGAAATAAAAAAATTTCAACATCAGATGTAAATACAGCAGCCAAGCCAACATCGACAACATCAGACTTAACAGCACCATAACACCAACAACCACATATTCCAAGAAGGGTAGAAGAATCAAGTTTAACACAAAAAACGAATATTTTTACTTTTGAATGGCTCCGCCTCTTGCGGCTGCTGTAGGTGATTAGATATATAGTTATTATAAACATTTTAAACATTTAACATTTTAAATTATTAATTAGTTTTATTATTAATTTAAATATTTACTTTTGAATTTAATTTATTACTACTACTACTACTTCTTTGCTTTACTTTTCCTCTTCCTTTTTACGTTAGTTCGAGATGTTACCTTTGTTTGGTTAATAAAATGAAATTATTTCTATTCGTCTTAAATTGTCTGATTTATAATCTGACAACAAAAGCGAAATAATATTAAAATGAACATTCCTCAACACACTCAATAATGTTCATGAAAGATGAAAATATTTAGTATAATGCTAGTTGCAAAGTTATGGATTTAAAGTTTAATGGATATCGAGCGTTTCTTTTTTGTCGATAAGATTTGTCTAAGAAGTTGGAATTTTACATTGAGCTAACATTTTGTGGAGAATTGAACGTAGTATCGGCGGAATTATCAAAATAATATTAATTATGGATATTACACACATACTCACACACACAACAGAGAGAGAGAGAGAGAGGGTGTAAAGGAATATTAAAGATCATTTTTTAAGATTTTGACTAAAATAATAAACAAAACTCAGACAGCTTTTTGTACTTGTTGGCTTGATCGATCATTTTAAAGTTTGTCTTTTCAATTTTTCTTACCGGAATTGTTAAATCATAGTTTCTAACGGGCATATTTTTGATGAATAATGAATAAGTTCTGACATAAATTTTTTAATAGTATTTTAAAGTTTAAAACTTGTTTTATCTTGAATATTTTAATTTTAACGGTAATTAAAACACAAAATTTTTATGGCAATATTTTTTAAAAATCACACACACAACAGAGAGGGGGTGAAGGAATATGAAAGATCATTTTTTTAAATTTTGACTAAAATAATAAACAAAACTCAGACAGCTTTTTGTTCTTGTTGGCTTGATCATTTGGAAGTTTGTTTTTTCGATTTTTCTTACCGGAATTATTAAATCATAGTTTCTAACGGGCATATTTTTGATGAATAATGAATAAGTTCTGACATAAAATTTAATACTCTTTTAAAGTTAAAAACTTGTTTTATCTTTAATGTTTTAATTTTAACGATAATTAAAACACAAAATTTTTATGGCAATATTTTTTAAAAACATCTCTGAAGGTATTGTGGCTAATTGATTATCATGCTTGTAAAATTAAATTAATTTTAAGTTGAAATAATAAGTGTCTCAGATGATTCGAACAATTATAAATCTGTCAATAAGAATAATTAAAAGAGGAATAAAGTTTTTCAAACATTTTAATAACAATATATATATATATATATATCTATATATATATATATATATATATATATATATATATATATATATATATATATATATCATGGTTGTTAAGGTAAATATCAACGTTCAGTCGAGAAGCGCGAATTAATTTACTTAATTAACTACATATTATTATTAATATTATTTTTACAATATTTAAAAACGTTATTATTATTGTTATTATTATTATTGTAAACGTTATTATTACTATTATTATTATTATCATCGCTGTGGTTCTTCTTGCTTCTTGTGATGATGTTCCAATTGCAACTGATATTTGCGCTGTGGTTTGCGGCGTTGGTATCCAGAGTGTTGGCACTGTTTTTGTTGTTGTTGATGTTGTTGTTGTTGATATTGTTGATGGTGATGTT
>NW_008704742.1:1712327-1767077 GCF_000326865.2 Helobdella robusta | reverse complement strand
CATCCAAACCGGAAAATAGCTGAATCAATTTTAATACAAAACAAAAATCCCACCATGAACATTCAAGTACAGTCAAACAACACTCTACCT
Organism: Helobdella robusta; assembly: GCF_000326865.2. Taxonomy (NCBI): domain Eukaryota; kingdom Metazoa; phylum Annelida; class Clitellata; order Rhynchobdellida; family Glossiphoniidae; genus Helobdella; species Helobdella robusta. The sequence continues at coordinate 1,766,987 of NW_008704742.1, read as the reverse complement.
TCAAATAGATTACTAAATAAAAACAACAATCATCATAATTATAACAACAACAATTACGACAACAGCAGTAATGATAACAATGTTATCACCAACAACAGTGAGGATGTAAACAATAATCATACTAATAGTGACAACCTTGGCAACAACATCAACAACACCAACAACAATATCAACAATAACAACAACAACAACAGTGCCAACACTGTGGATACCAACGCCACAGCCCACAGCGCAAATATCAGTTGCAATTGGAACATCATCACAAGAAGCAAGAACCATAGCGTTGATAATAATAATAAAAATAATGGGAACATTTTTTATTTTTCACCATAAAAAACATACAATGATAAATATATATATATATAAGTTAATGTTAATTAAAAATGCGCAATGATAAAATTGTATAAAATAATATTAAAGGTTAAGACCATTTTGCTCATTGTGAAGTTAAGTGCAGAACGGTGAAATATATTTAATTAGCGTCATAGCTTGTTCCTGTCACAGTAAATGTCATACAATAATCTTATAACAGTGTTTATCAATTTATCATTAAATGATAGCGGCCATGGAACTTTAAACAGTGACAAATTAAAATTATTGTAAAAACCAATAGGCGTTATTTCGAATGTGTTTATAACTATTGAAAAATGTTTATAGTCTTTTTTTAAAGAACAATGCAAATTATAAGAGTACTTATTTCTTTTGTATTGCCTGGAGGATTCTAAATTGGTTTCATAGCATACAGTTAATTCTAGAATTTCAATTTTGTTATTTTGAAGTATGGCGATATCGGGTCGTAAAGTGTTGAATAATTGAGATATTGGACGAATACCCTCAGACTCTAAATCTGCAAATATGCGGCAATTGGCTGAAGCGGATATTTTCAGTCAATTGATGATCACGGCTAATATCTTGTTGTGCCTTTCGGTATATCTTGCTAGAGCGGATGTAGAACCACAATTGGAAACTACGTGCTTATTTGTCTGTCGAGAATCACAGAGAGGGAATTGAGGGCTTTGCGTTTTACCCCATCTAAACAAATTTGCGTTAGTAGGCAACCGCTGGCAAATTTGTAGATGACTCCGGCAAAATTTTCTGTGGACTTTGACCAACGGGATATGTTGTTGGCTTTGATGAAATTTTTTATATTTAAAATTAGTGAACCTTGACTCTGCAGCGAGAAAACATGATTTAAGCTACATCCAATTCTTTTTTCTTCCAAATGACTAAGCAACGACTTTAATTGGCGGTATTTTAAGAGCGTATTATCTACTTTGATAAAATTGATCGCTGAATCTTTATAGAGACATTGAATCTCTTTGTTGCTATTAGTTTTAAAATAGTTCCAAAGTTTCAGTCTCATTTTTTCTGTCGCATCTTTTAATGAAATGATGCCATGACCTCCCATTGTTGATGCCAGAGAAAGTAGTTAACACATAGCCGCTGATTGGCGTATCTATCCCCTCCCTGACAGCGTTAACAATCAGATTATCTAGGTTCTCTGATATCCATGTCAGCGTAAAGTTGTAGCTGCGGAGTTCAAAGTTCAATTTTCTTAAAATTTGTAGTTTTTGCTGTGGGTCCACTTTCAACTTTGAAGTCGTTTCCAACAGTTGAACAAGTTTAGCTTGTATCAGAGTTTTTGCTTTGAGGTCGTTGCATTCGAAATCATACAGTTTACCAAGGTATGTAAACGCTTGGCCAATCTCTACGTTTTGCCACATCGTCGATAGTCAATCTTAGCAAAAATTGCTCATAAGTACTATCTTTCTTCCTCATTCCAAACGAATAATATTTATTGATTCTCATCTTCATCTCTGATCAATTGCACCGAACAATAATAATAATAACGTTTTTAAATATTGTAAAAATATTATTAATAATATGTAGTTATTTAAATAAATTAATTCGCGCTTCTTCTCGGCTGAGCGTTTATATATATATATATATATATATATATATATATAACTTACTATATAAATAAATAATCATTTATAATATATATATATATATATAAATAATATGCATCAGTATATATACAAATAAATCTTATAGCAAAAAATTTTTATCCGAAACACGCCAACCATTCATCGCCTCAATTAATTTTGAGAATGTATATATACGCAAATAACAGCACAACTCAGAGATTTCTACAATAATCTATTCAATCTCATGTACACATTGTACACTAACACACGCACACAAAGGCACGCATATATATATATATATATATATGATTTAAAAACCATCCCTTCCCTCTCTCTCTCTCTCTCTCTCTCTCTATATATATATATATATATATATATATATATGTGTGTGTGTGTGTGTGTGTGTGTGTGTGTGTGTGTGTGTGTGTACAAACCAAAATAAAATTAACTCAAAATGGCAAATACGACATGAGTAAAACTCAACTGGTAGTTACACATATTCATATTATTGTAGTTCAGCATTGGATTTTTTATTTGCAAGTGCAACTGCAATAGTTTATTTTTCATAAGATTAAAAAATATCGTGAATCAAGAAAATTAATTGATAAGAATGAAATTATCAGTTAAAGAGATACATTCCTACATTCTGGCAATACCTTTTACTTGCATATTTATAACAATTAGAATTGTAACTGAATGTATAACAAGTTCCAATACATTTTTAAAAATTAAAAAAAAACACGTGAACGTGTTTTTTGTCAATATCCTACCGTATTTAACAAACTTGCGAGACAAGTTTGTATATATTGTGCAATGGTTGAAGGCTTCTAATCTCGTGTTACTCTGATTGGATTCGACAGCAAAAAGAATTCCGCCTATCATACGCACGCAGTGTTTAAGATGTGCAGATTCACGCTTAGTATACGCAATGTGAATTTGTTATTGAGACTTCTGAGTAATGTATTAAGAAGTAAATACTATTACCTATTGTGAAAAGCAATTAAGCAAAGTTTTTATTTTATTTAAATAATTATAAATCATTGGTAGGAATGTAACTGTTGAAATAAAAAAAAGTCAAAACAATCGTTATTTTTACTTTCGTTTTTTATGACTGCTAAATCTACCAATTGCTGAAAGTTACAGATAAAAATAAAAACAATTCCTATTATTAAGAATATTCAAAAATAGTTTTGTTAAGTGATCTCCTTTGTCAAATAAAATTTAAAACGATTTAAAAATTTCACATAATTTTTTGCACAAAATAAAATTTTGTGTAAATTTAAAAATGTTTAAACCTATGTTGATTTTTATTAGCAACTATTGTATTCTAAGCGTATTCAACTATTGTATTTCAAATTTTTATTTTTTTTAAATCAATCTTAATGCACCAAAATTTAATTCATAAATATATTATTTAGTATGAATTATTTGATAAAACATTTTTTACACAATTTTTTTTTAATATCCTCAAAACCATTTTTATATATTTTATATGAATTTCTAAACACCAATTTGTGTGTTAATTTGAATTCATAAATTAAAAAAAGTTTATTTTGGAGGTGTAGCCCAAAAATGAGAGACTGTTGCTGCCCCATCTTTCTCAACAGTATACGAAAATTAATTTTAACAATTCATAATCTGCAATAATTTTTAATTTACTAGAAAAATATTGAATGAACTCACAGAAAATGTATGGTTACACCACTCGTGTACACCAGAAAATAAAAAAAATTAAACATCATAAAAAATACTTGTTAGATTAATATTAAAAACCATAACAAATGAATTTTTAAAATCCTTGAAATGTTCGTCAACAGGACGATACAGGGACGGCCATAGGAATCGAAGCGACTCCATAGAGAGGCACGGCCGTCAGCTGTCCTTCCTCATTTTCAGTGGACCGCAGTTCCTTTTGTTGATGTCCTGCATCTACATCAAATTGTTCATGGTAGTAATTAGTATGATTTGCATCAGTTTTTGTGACAGCCGTAAGTTGATTCACTCCAGATTGATCACGCCGTTTGCTGCTGTCGATGTTTACCGTTTTGTCGCAATTATTGCTGACGCTTGCAAGAAACAAATTTCCAACGTCTTTTGCAAAATTGTAATTATTGTTTTTAGAAATCATTTGTACTTTATTTTGTTTAAAATGTGAATTGGGAAGAAAATAACCTTCACTGACGTTAACATTTTGTTTTGTTGAGCCGTATATATTATTAGTAACACATTTAAATTTACTCTCCTGAATAATTTTTTCAAAATCCGCTTGGTCCAATGTTTTTCCAATTTTTTTTTCACAATCATACTGATTAAAAACTGATTTTATTTCAAAAAAGTGTCTTGTTTTTTCATCACAAGCGTTAGTTCCATTTTTATTATTACAACAGTAATTTATATTTTTAATCATGCTGCTCAAATTGTTATTGTCAACATTGTATTTGTTGTTAAGAATATTTGCAGAAGTATCTAAAATTTGTTGATTATTTTTTTCAGCTTTATTATCTTTGTGATTTTCAATCATATTTTCATCACCAAGCTTGTCATTGTCCTTTTTTTCAATGAATTTATTGTTAGAACTCGTGTTGTTGTTGCTGCTGCTGTTGGTGGTAGAGGTGGGATATTGACTTATTGTTACATTACTTAAAAGTGGAAAAGAAAATGTTAACGATTCACATGTACCCGATGAAACAAGCGATTCAATCAATGAAACTGTTGAAGTTTTACTGGAAGTTTCGAACAATTTAATTTTGGAGTCATTGTTTTGTGAAAATTTGGGAGTGTTGTAGTTGTTAGAGCATAGATCTTGAGACCAACAGTTGTTTTCCTCATCACTGGTTTCAACATCGTTTATTGGTGGTCTATTAAAAATTTCTGTTAATTCATAATTTTCATAAGCGGGGTCCGTTAGTCGAGTTATATGAGGAAATTGAAATGTTTCTTTTAAAGGGTTTGTGATGCCAAAACTAGAACTTTGTAAAAAAGAATTAGGAAAATACTCGTTTGCATTATTTTGTGAAAAATAATTGAAATTGTTGTCAGAGAAACTACTTTTTGTTTCGCTTGGTAATAATGTCGGTAATGTAGAATGCGATGTTAATCTTTTAGAAAAAGCCGGTTTATTTATAAATTTATCAAAAGGTGAAATGTTACAAAAAGGTGGTGTAGAGGAAGGCTGGCATGAGTAAGGCAGTTGGTGATATGGTGAATATTGTTGAAAACTGTTTGTATTATTATAAAGCTCAAAATTTTTATTAGAAATTTGTAAAGAAAAAGGTGAATGTCTAAATTTTTCTAGCTTATAAATTTCTCTATTATCTGAAACATTAAAATGTTGAAAGCTTTCATTCGAATTTTGTCTGTACGCGACAGTATCGTTAGTAATAGAATTGTTACCAACATTATTGCAGTAGAGTGGATGTAAAACGTTCATATTTGACTCATAAGCGTGTTTGAAAGCAGTATTTTCGGCTCTTAATGAAGGCGAAATTAAAAATGCCTTTGATGTGGATGGTACATCGTCTTTCATTTCTGAAAAAATTTAAAACCTAAAGTCACAACAACAAAAATTTAGTTAAACGCAGTTATATTGAAACAAAATTAAATTGAAATAAGTTATTTATATACCATCACTATCAAAATGAAGATGTTTATTACTGCTGAATGTTGATGTTGTCGTCATGGTCTTTAGTATCTTTGGCCTCCTCTTTCTGGTCTGTATTGCATCTTTACGCATTGTCATAGGTCGATTTATCTAATAATATTAATAAAATTAAATAAATATATATATATATAGAATTAAGACTGTCAGAAAAATTATTGATGAAAATCACAGCATTTAAGAAACTTGAAAATGATTTACGATCAACCGTTTGAAAAATCGAAAAGTTAAATTGGAAGTTAACAAATGCCGAACATATATATATTTAGATTTTCGTCAATATATATATATATATATATATATATATATATATATATATATAATATATATATATATATTATATAATAATATAATATAGAGTATTGCATGAATTTTACTAAATTGTTGGCTTAATCAATAATATATATATATATAATATATATATATTTATATAATAATATAATATAGAGTATTGCATGAATTTTACTAAATTGTTGGCTTAATCATTTTAAAGTTTGTCTTTTCAAATTTTCCTACTAGAATTTTCTGAAATGTTCAATTTATTGAAAATAAAATTATTATTCAAATTTGCCATGCAAGTTTATTAATAGTAAAACTGTATTTATCCAAATATATCTTGCTCATAGGCCTTATTTCGATTTTACACAAATTATCTTCCGTGCAGTTTTAGTTTATATAGCTAAAAAATTTTATTTTTAATAAACTTGCTGATGAACTTTGATAATAATTTTATTTTCAATAAATTTAACAATTTCCAAAAAATCTAGTTTGGCAGGCTAAAATTTGATCAAATCTCAAAAAGTACTACTTACTCCGTGCAGCTTGTGATAAAGACCACAAGCATTGCAAACTGTTTCCCCTAGCATGTTTCTCCGCCATAAAGTGCTGGCTGCACTCCCGCAATTGCTACACACACTTCCTTTTTTGCGGTTGGAACCACTGTTCTGTAAAAATAACATTATTTGGTTTGATTAAAGTAAATTTTTTTAAATGTTCAGCGTTCAGTTTATATAAATCCTATTATTGCTGGTAGCAATTCATTTTATGAAAAAATTTGTTGTACATTTTTTGCTTAAGTATAATTTTTGTAAAAAAGATTCTTGCTAAAGTAAACAAAAATATTTTATTATCGACAAACCTTTAAATTTTTCTTATTTGAAGATGTCGTTAATTTGTCCAAAGTTGATGAAGTTGCTTTGTTGATCACTTTTTGTTTGGATGCATGCTTTAAAACTCCCGAAGAAGTTGAATATAACTTTCGTTTGCTGCTACTACTGATTTCATTTGCACTGCTCTTTTTATTAATGTTGTTAATGTTATTTAGGCCAGTAGTCCCTTTACCAACTTTGTCATGCTGTCTAATGTTACATGTTTGACAGATGGGATATTCCGGCGATTTTAACGCAAAATCAACGTCATTATTTGATGATATTTTGTTAGTGTCATTGTTAATTTTATTGTTTGTACGGCTGTTTTTGTTATCTAGCATTTGAGCAGCTTTTGAAACATTTTCGTTGCTTTTGCTGTTTATAAATGATCTGCCACATTGAACGCACTGTTGACAGGAACGTGCTATGGAGGATGTCACTAAAGGCGATGATAAGGTGGATGACGTTGATGAATAAGTATGCGATATTAAGAACGACAACGGAATTGATAAAGATGATGAAGACAATGGCGATAAAAATGAGTTAGGTACTACCGAAGTAACTTTTTTGGGTAATGTTGATTTTGATGATAATAACAATAATGAGGACGATGATGGTGGTGATGAAGTTGTCGTTATTGACGATGACGATGGTGGGGATGATGGTAGCGCTGGTGGTGAAAATGGTGATAAAGAAGAGTGCAATAAATTTGTAAATGGTTTTAACTTTTGTGCTTCTGAAATTTGTTTCAAAAATTTATTGTTGGAATTATTCACAATGACAGCAGATGACACCGATGATGATGAAGTTAGTTTTGCCGACATTGGAGATGATGGCGTTGTCACTGTTGACGTAGACGATAATATAGACAATAATGTTGTTGATGGCAAAGATGGTGATTGCGATTTTAATGTTGGGAATGGTAACAACGATGGCGCCTGAAACGAGGTGCGAATATTATTGAATGTTGGTATGTCATGATTAAATGAAACATAAGCATTGACATCTTCTTTAAATGTGCTGTCATTTTTGTTGAAATTAGGACAATTATTGCTGCAGCAGATGTCGTTACAGATGTTGACTCCATTTTCATAAAATGGCTCTTGTATATCTGAGCAATTTTTTAATTCAATTAAAATGTTTAAAATTAATGACAAATAATTTAAATTTTTCAGCAAGTGAAATTAGTAAAACAATTTAACAAAATCAACTGTTCACGTTGTCATTGAGTTTTAATGACATTTTGCAAACAAAGAACATTCACTGTTAATTCCATAACTTTTAATAAATTGTGACGGGTCATTACCAGCGATGGATGGCCTACTCTACCATTTTTTGTTCTTTAAAGAGAAACAGAATATGTTACAGCATGCAAAATGACAATGGAAATAAAATAGAAAAAATAAAAAATTATGTGAAACAATAAAAATGAGTTACAAAAATAAAATAAAATAGTAAATTATTGAGTTACTAATTATCAATCTTTATATATGAAGAACATCTAAAATGAAAAACGCTTAAAATTCAAGAATTTTATGTTTGTTTCATTTACATCATTGTTATAATACGTAATGGAAAATTTTAAAATAATTTTTTTTTTTGTTTTAATGATGATAATGATGACACTCAATTAGTAATTTATAGTAAATGGCACAGCTTCATTGGCTGAGTGTTGATACTCAATCAATCAATCAATCAATCAATCAATCAATCAATCAATCAATCAATCAATCAATCAATCAATCAATCAATCAATCAATCAATCAATCAATCAATCAATCAATCAATCAATCAATCAATCAATCAATCAATCAATCAATCAATCAATCAATCAATCAATCAATCAATCAATCAATCAATCAATCAATCAATCAATCAATCAATCAATCAATCAATCTATCTATCGATCGATCGATCGATCAGTCAATCAATCCATCAATTAGCTAGTAAAGCACCATTTCGCGATTTTCAACGGCGCTCTTCAATGAATTTTGAAAACAGATGGGTTTTGAGATACGAGTTAAGAAGAAGTGAGAACAAAAAGACGATCGTTTAGGTTTAATTAATTTATCTGTGAAGTACTTAAAAAATAATTTAGATTGAGACTGGTACGCTAACGTGTACATTTTCAAAATTATTCTATATTTTATAAGTAGCCAGTGCAAGAGAACAAGGTGTGGAGATACACGAGAAAAGAAAGTGGCACGAGCAACTGGACGAGCAGCAGAGTTAAAAGTTTTACTTAAAGGATAGAGTGTAGAATTAGGAAAACCATAGTAGAACGAGTTAAAATAATTAATTCTAGATAAAACTAATGAGGAAACAAAAATGAGAAATGTTGAATCGTCAAGAAAAGGCAAAGGTTTTATTTTATTGATTTTATTGATAGTAAGAACTTTTAGCAACGCTATTAACCTGAGAGAAAAAGACTAGAATCAATGCTAGAATCAAAGATAAAGCCAAGACTACAAAATTTTGAAAAACATTAAACGTTTTATAATCAAGTAAGAAAATAGAAGGAATAGTAATAGAGTGTTTAGATATGTCAAAACATATTAATTCAAACTCAGAATAGTTTAAGATGTATAGTGTATCACCAAGCGATAATAGAAGAGAGACATAGAGATAAATTATGAAAAACACTGTTGAGATTAGAAAAAGGAATAGAATATGTATTATTTTGAAATAGATTGCTAATGTTGTATTATTTAATTTTTTACAGAGTTTTCAAGATTTCTTATTTTCCTAGTCATGTTTATCCTTTTGTTCTAACGACGTTTTGACAATGCCGTGCACTTTCATTTGAGGTTGTGGAGCAAAATTCAATTTACATATTTTAAACTGATTACATTTTGTACGGATTTGTTCAACTGAATTTCATCTCGTACGCCATTATCATAACTTAACAAATTTTTTAAATATACAAAATGATCAAATTTCATACTATACAAGGATTTAAAGAGTTTGAAAAATTAAATTCTTTTTGGCATGTAACCTTGTCAATTTTCTTTTTGAAAAAAAGCAAATAAAACTTTTGCAGAACATGATTATTAATAATTTCAAGAGACATATGTGTTATATTTTAACATGCAGCAGATCATGTCATCATTCTAATTTTCCGTCCAACCTGATATGTCAAAAACGACACATCACGGGTGCCTGCTATTTCCAATTCAAACTTTGAAAACAGTCAAAGATTTCACAGTTATTAATAATTTTCAAAAATACATAGCACAATAATATGATGAAATAAAAGCAAAATTTTTAGACTTTGTCTATAATGTTAACGTAAATTTTGTTTATAAATTAAGTCCTTTTCGTTTAGCTAAGTTTAACAAGAAACCTTTTTATTTAAGACAATATTTTTTGCAGCTGGACAACACTTTTTTTTGATGAATCGAAATAAGGCATCATCAAAAAATCTACAATGTATGCTTATAACGAAATTTAAAAAAAAAACAACTTCAGAAAGAATATTCACACATAAAAAAAAATCTAATTTACTTTTTGATTGTTTCATATGATTTTTTTCAGTTAACCCTCCATGTCTTTAAAAATTGTATTTCCAAAAATAATTGTAGAAAAACAAAAAAATTAAACGATATAAAACATTATCACTAACTTAGGCGCAATCATGAAATCAACTAAAATAAAGGATGGAAAAGATCGATAAAACATTTCAAAGGTCGAAGATCATAACACATCGAAGAGAAGTTTGCTGTTGAATAAAACTTATGTGGTAATAATCAAAGTGTCATAATTCGAATAAAATAATTGTTGTAGATAAACTAAAAACTTCACATCAGTGTAGTTTTTATTACAAAATGAAATTTTGGAACTTATTTGTGTGTGAACATAACTTAGGAACTTTGGAAACAAGAAAATAAAGAGAAACCACATTTAATATTTGGGCGGCGTGATGGCTTAAAGGTTAAAGGCGCCTGGTCTTGCTATTGCAATGACTGGGTTCAAATGCAAAGAGATCCCCGCCTATCATATGCAATGTGTATGATGCGTGGTTTCCACGCGTATTCATATACGCTGTGTGTGTTTGTCGTCGAAACCTCTGAAGCAAACGCAAAAGAGAGAGATTAACCTTTAACCTTTTAACCTTTAATATGTTATAACATTTCCTCGGTTTTCAGGATGGCTTATTAAGCCGTTTTTTAAACTATAAAAAGATATAAAATATTGTTGGAGAATGATTATTGTCGACCAAAACTTTTCAAATGCTCACAACATCGATGTCCAATGTTCAAATTTATTAATTCTGTTAAATCAGGAGAATTTTCATTTTATTTTATCAATTTTTTGCTTTTAATAATATTTGTTAGGTGTGTTTAATTGATTGCAAACCAATTTTAAAACATTTTATTATTGAAACATCAAAAGCAAATCTCAAACTCAAACTTTTGATTATACCGATTCACGGAAACGTTTAATAATAAATCACTTGTCAATTTTAAAACCAGAAAAGTTTGTTTCGGTAGAAAAATTGTGTATATACTGAAAATAAAAATGACTTTCCAGGACCTTTGATCGAATGCAGCTTTCTTTATGCTCGTGCATCATTTTAACACCCCTTGCGCACACTGAGGCATGCATGTTTGTTGTGCATTAACTGCCAACCATTAATAATAATCTATGATTAAAAAACATTATGAACAACAATAGCATAAAGCAAAAATAGCTCAAATTAAAACTAGCCATGATTTTTAAAATATTTTATTAAATATAACAAAATATTGTGAGTGGCACTCGTTCAGTAAGTTTTGTGTTGCAGTTACCAACTTTAAAACAATTTTTTTTAATTTGTTATATCTTGAATGAAAATGATGTAAACAAATTAAAATAATTGAAACATGCAGTGGCGGATCTGGGTTCAAGGTTGGGAGGCCGTAGTGAGCAGTTTTTTAATAAATGTCAGAAAAAGAACCGTTTTATGTGTAAAATCGATCAAAAATTGAAAGTTATAAGCAAAAAATAGACCGTCAGCCACACTTCAACAAATTTTGATTTCTCCGTAAAAAATTTGGGACCCGTGAAAATTTAAACCATTTCAAATTTTTGGCTTTCCCGTCAAAATTGTTAAGATACGCCACTGGAAACATGTTTTCTAATGAATATTAGCAGAACTTTAATAACTTGTTAGTAATAGTTATTGCGCCATTAATTTCAATCATATGAAAGCAGTCTGCATGTTGTGCAAGTAGGAGCAAGTGCATGTTGTCTTCCTTCAAGCGTACCCAATAAAACAATGTGCACTTTTATACAAAGCACAGAATTGTTCTGGATAATGTAAAAAAAATTATGGCTTTCTACCGTGTGATGTTTGCGCGATGTTTGTGCGATGTGCGTTTTGAAATTTTGGTTAACCTTGATAACAATGATTTTTAATAACCTATATCAAATAAATGCAATATATTTAGATTACTAAACTGAAATAAATAATTTGGTAGTGAATTTTGATTGCAATCTAACATTCCTAAGAATATTTACGGGAGTATAAATAAAAGCAATAGTTATTTAGTTTTAATTTTTCTTCAATTTACTTTTAATATTGTGAAAAATCGAAATAAGGCCTATCTGCATGATGAATTTGGAAAAGAATAGTTTTATTAAATTTTCATGATGAACCTGGATAATATTTATATTTAGAAAAATTGAAAAGACAAACTTTAAATTTATTACTGCCAACAATTCGGTAGATATGGTCTCCCTCCAGCATTTAATATATATATATATTATATGTTGGTAATAGACCATAATTTTTACAATATTCTATAATATGGCCTTATTTGCAGCATGAATTCGAAAAATAAGTTCATTTTGAATTTTAATAAACTAAACGTTCACCAAAAAACTTTAGTGAGAAAAATCGAAAAAATGAACTACAAACATATTAACGCCAAACATTCGGTAGAATTTATAGAATATTGTAAAATATATATATATATGTGTGTGTGTGTGTGTGTGTGGTGTGTGTGTGTGTGTGTGTTTGTTAGTGTGTGTAATATTTACAATTGTTTAGGTATGTTCATTTGAGATGTTTAAAAGATTTTAAGAAATACACGCTGAAATGGTCTTCATATTAGTTTATTAGTTATCTGTCATTATTTTAATTCGTCTTGTTGCTTTTCAGTAATCCTGAATGAAAACGCGCAATTTTGAAAATGAACATTTAACGATTGGCATAACTATTAAATTCCCACTTTTTAAAAATTTACAAACATGAGATCGCATATGGTTCGAAAAATATGTAAAAAATTATTTTATACAATCAACATTTATTGTTAACAATCCAGAACGTTGCATCAAAGAATGAGAAAACATGTTGCTACGAAAAAAGTGTGATAAATATCCAACTCGCATCATTTCAAGAACAAAAACAAAAAAAAAACGTTGGAATAATTTTATTTCTCTGTTAATCACTATAAGTAAGAATGCAATTAGAGCCAAGCGTAGATGTACATTGGAACTCAAACGCTTGTGTTTACAAACTGAGTAACAATTAATTGAATGAAGTTCGTCGTTCATGCCAACTGAGCGCAAATGTGAGCCAAACCCAGCAATAAATAAATTAATTTTAACGACTTAATTTAATAGTGCTACGAATCACTGAACTAAATTCTGAAATATTTTTTCATTTTAATAAACTACATTTCCTTTTTTTCTGAAAAATTTTAAAATTCGTGAGTGTTTGCGTGGTGTATTCTTGAGAGATTATTATCAGCATATATTAACAACAGATGTTTAGATGTTTACAACTACTCACATTCACAAACACATTCGCGATTCATTGAAAGAAATAAATTAAACCTAGTGCGATAACACGCGCAGACGAGCACATTAATTACTACATAAACTTCCTTAATTGTACATCAAATAATTTATATACTTCAAATAATATATCTGTTTACTTATTTACTATTTTATTCAATTATTTTACTTTTTAATGAAAGCTAAAACAATTAGGCAAATTTTTAAAAAAAATTATTTCGAAATCTATGTTAAGTAAAGCTGCTTTAATTTGTTTTTATTTTCTTTATTCATTGGTTGTTCCTGACTTTATTTGCATATTTTTATCTATTTATTTGTGCTACTGATTAATTTATCGTTGTTTATATTTTCATTAGTATTTTTATAATGTATTTAATTGTTTGAAAAACTTTTTACAATACTTCTATCGTAATGAACATTGAAAATAATGACATTGATTCAAAAGAATATTTGAAATTCATTCAAAAAAATCAAAATAAAAATCTCAAACATAATAGCTTCATCGGAGCACTAGCTCCAAAAACGAGCCATAATCCCACCATCAATCTATCTCATCATCTCAGCATCCCACATCCAATCACTTCCTGCATAGTTCTTCCTCCATTTGAACCTGGGTAACGGTGAACGTGCTTTTTAGCAGTCCTTCTCGCATCGCAAAACATGTTACTATTTATTTGCCTCTTCAAAATTGTGGCATTCCTATTTACTCATTATACTTAATGTTGAAACGAAGCTGTATTTTTCAACAAGTAATGGTTTAACATTAAGAATAATGCAATCAATTAGAAAAAATTTTAATGAGTTTGTATTGATACTTGCTGCTAAATAAAATTAAATAGCGTTAGTTAAATTTTGAAAAGTTTTTAAGACTAACTTTTGGAAACTGTTATTAATTTAATATTATAAATCAATTTTGAAAAAAAATGCACAGAACTCCATTTTCACGTTGCTAATAAATAAAAATGAATAAATTACAAAATTTGTGTTATTTAAACTTTGAAATCCCTTTTGAAACAATAAATAATAAAGTTATGAAACGTTAGAGAACTCCAGAGAACTCAACATCAAGTAACAAAATGTTAAAACTCACAACGCTAACAAGCAAAACAGCCTCAACAACAGTACTATTACTAAGAACAACAAGTATATACATACACGTACATATGCGTACGTACAGGCACACACTTACATACACACACGTACAGTACAAACACACAACACAACGCACAGAGCAAGGAACAGATGTCTCGTGTCCCAAATACAGATAAGGCGGTCATGAAAGTGTGAAGTAACATAATAACAAATAACAAACGAACTAAAGTCGGTGCAAAACACGTTCCTACACAGCAGCGCGTTTTAGACAAATTTTATTAAACATCTCATGTTAACGCTCGTTTCCTCTCCTAGTATTAATAATAAATTGTTTTAAAGACATTCATTCTTCCACACAACAAAAAATGTTATATTTATAAATCGCGTGATAACTGAATCATTTAAATGCTGTTTTGTGTTATCAGTAAAGTTGTATATATAATTTAACATTAAAATATATGTCTGTTTCGCAAAATTAAATAAATAAATAAACAACACGTTCACACACAAATACGCTTATATGCTAAAATGACACGAAATGAAACAAGTAAATAACTCTTGAGTAGAACGTGTATGTTGAGTGTATTTATTTAATTAAATTCCAAAAAAGATATAAAGTTGTTGCGCTTTTTCAAGTTCTCAATCGTACGTAATTTATTCATAGTTTATTTTCAAATATATCGACGTGATTGCTTCATTATCAAGCTAACTTTAAGTGAAATGTTTTTCTATATAAATGGTGTGAAAAATAGTGAATGAAATAAATTGAAATGGAATTAGGAATTAAATAAAGTAAATGGTATTTATTTATAATGGTATGTTAATTATTTGTTGTGCCTGTGAACGTTGGGGAAATTAGATTAAAGTGTTAACATGTGGTTAGATTGCAGTTGTTTGTACTTGGTTGATTGTTTGTTTGTTGTTGGTTGATTGTTTGTTTGTTGTTGGTTGATTGTTTGTTGTTGGTTGATTTCCCCGCAAATAAAGAGCTTTAAAAAATAGAGGATTCCTAAATGTGGTGTTCTGGAGACAAGAGTTTCTGGAGACCACCCGTGTGATTTTCTTGTTGTGTATCTATTTCGAGCGTAAAGAAGTCACGTCAGCCATTCCGATAAAGGTTTGTTTGCTTATGCAAGTATAAATTTTGTGTTGATATTGGTGGGCGAATTTTGTTTTTTGGAAAGCCTTTATTATTAGTTGTGATTGGATTTAATATTATAAATGTTTCGATCGGTAATAACAACGATGCTCAATATTTGTTTCTATATATACATATATATATATATATATATATATATATATATAGGCAATATATATATATATATATATATATATAAATTAATTTTCCAGTTATTTTTACTAATACTAATATTATGTTTCCATTTGACTCGTATGATCCTGTTGAACAGACTGAAATATTGTTATGGTTTAAATAAGATTGCGATAATGTGGTTGGAATCATTTCTTACTGGTCGGACTCAACAGACCTAACTCAGGTTTTCTCTCGGAACCAATAAAACTTACGCCAGGGGTGCCTCAGGGATCTGTTCTTGGACCGATTCTCTTTAATTTGTATGTTGCAGAGATACTGGAGTTACTGAATAAAGGTGGTTATTATTGCCATGGGTACGCAGATGACAAGCAGATATGTGTTTCATGTTTTCCAGATGAGATGCCTACCGTATTATAGAAACTGACAAAAACTATATCTGATGTCGGCTTGTGGTTGGGTCAAAGTAAGCTAAAGTTGAATCAGACTAAGTCTCAGTTCATGTTGGCTGGTACATGGCAACAAACGTCAGAGGTTAAACCTTCATCGAATAGCATCAGTATGACCGATATAAGTTTCAGTAAAACGGTCACCAATTTGAGAATTGTGATGGACTCTTGTATGACAATGGGCCCACAAGTCAATCTATTGGTTAAAAAATGTATGTTCCAACAACGTCAGTTTAAGTCAAGCCACAAAATCGGTAGATAGAGATACCATGGCACTATTAGTACATAATTTTGTCAACTCTAGATTGGATTATTGTAACAGTCTTCTATATGGTACAGCTGATAAACTGTTGTCAGATTGTTCAAAACCAGGCTGCTAGAATGGTATACCGCAAATTAAAATTTGATCTTGCATCACCAATTCTAAAGGAACAAAAAAATCATGTTCAAGTTGGGTTTAATGGTATTTAAAAGTTTGAATGGTCTGGCTTCAAAATATTTAGAAGATAAATGTATTAGAGTTTCATCTATGTCATCACATGGGCGCCTAAGGTCTGCTGATTCAAACACGCAGTATTTTAGAGATCGGAATCTGAAAACAGCAGATAGAGATTTTGCAGTTGCTGGGTGTGTTTTCTGGAACATCCTACCTATTGAATTACGTATATTTGGGTTAACCCAGTCTTGTAGTTGGCAACAACTACATGCCGGTCCCAAGTCCGGATAAATGGGGAGGGGTGAGAAAAGAAATAGCAAACTACCTCACTCTTTTGCTGAAATACCTTATGGATTAGTACAATCAACTAAGTTCAGATATGGTGCTGGAAAGTGAGACCCCTGGGCTGGAAGGCACCTATCATATTACCAGAGATGAACGTGAACGTTTTTCAAGTAGCGAAGGCATTTATGACGTGGACGAGACAAATCCATCAGGACTCCCGCCTGCTGATGTGGCTCCGAGCAAAAGGAAGCGTCTACGTTTTTCAACAACTATTCATAATATCAGCACATGGAATGTTTGCGGCATGAACATAGGCAAGCAAGAAATGCAACGACTTCATATCGACCTGGTAATCGAAGCTTCACTGGACTGGTAATGGATATTTCAAAAACGATGAATACACCGTCGTCTACTCTGGAAACGACACCATCAAACGCAATGGAGTGGCCTTCATCGCAACAAAAGCAGTCAGCAAAGCTGTATACTCTTTTAACATTGCTAGCGATCGAATTATATCCATACGCATCACTGGAAGCCCCCGCTCAATCACGGTTCTACAAGCATATGCACTAACAGTAGATGCACCAAAAAAAGACATTGAAGATTTCTATATCAAACTCCAAGAGACAATCGACCAGCTCGTGACATAATCTTTGTAATGGGAGATTTTAATGCGAAGGTCAGATCAGGTGAAGACTTGCCTGCCGTCGGCAAATTTAGTCTTGGTGAACGAAATGACGCAGGAGACCGCCTGATCCAATGTTGAAAATCGTCTCTCGATCATGAACACCTGGTTTGAACAGCCGATACAAAGGCTGCACACTTGGACAGCACCAAACGGTATATATCGAAACCAAATCGACTACATTCTATGTCAGCGCTGCTGGAAAAGCTCAATACTAGCAACGAAAACCTATCCAGGTGCTGACTGCGGCTCGGATCATCAGCTACTGGTTGCTAAAATCAAAATTCGTTTCAGCACCATTAAGAGACCTCAAACGTTACGCCGCTTTGACACAGACAACATCCCCGCACAATACGCAGTGGAAATAAAGAACAGATTTGAGGCTTCAGCGACTTCAATGAAAAGCCTGATAAAATGTGGGAGGAAATCAAATCGATCGTTGGAAAAACAGCAGAGAAAATCATCCCGATTAAGAAATCAATGAAAAGATCAAAGTGGCTGACGGACGAAGCAATCAAGATTGCCGAGCATCGTCGCATGGCCAAGGCAAAGGGAAACATCGAGGAATTCCGACTACTCAATGCGGCATTCCAAAAAAAGACCAGACAGGACAAAGAAGCATACTGGAACAACCAATGCAAAGAGTTGGAAAAGGCGAACCGACAAGGTCACACCCGAACTCTTTTTACCTATGTCAAGCAGGCCAGAAAATCTTTCACGGCATGCAAAGTGTCTACAGTTAAGGACAGTGATGGTACTATATTGCAAAAAGAGGGGCAAATCAATGGCGGGACTGTGCAGAGGAACTATACGCTGGCAATCCATCAATCCAACTGGTTGTTCGGCCACAACAGGTAGATCTGGAACCGGACATTCTGGGAGAAGAAGTCAGTTGGGCTCTAAAACAACTACCAAACAGGAAAGCCCCAGGCACGGATAATTTACCAGCAGAACTACTCAAGCCAATACCAATTAAAATCCTTACTAAATTGTGTCAGAAAATCTGGAGCACAAAATCATGGCCCAACGACAGGACAAGATCAGTTTTCGTCACGCTTCCTAAAAAAGGCGATCTATAGGAATGTTCCAACTATCGAACTATCGCGCTCATTTCCCATGCCAGCAAAATCCTGCTAAAGATTCTACAAAACCGCATTGTGGCAATCATGGAACGGGAACTACCAGATGTTCAGGCTGGCTTTTGCAAAGGACGAGGCACGAAGGATCAAATTGTGAACTTACGCTGGATCATGGAGAAGGCTGGAAAATACTAGAAGGACGTCTATATGTATTTCATTGACTACACCAAGGCGTTCGACTGTGTGGACCATGACAAACTCTGGACGTGTTTGAAACAAATGGGCGTACCAGAGCACATTGAACAATTGATACAAACACTGTACTCCAACCAGGAAGCAACTGTCAGAACATCGTGTGGTAACACCGATTGGTTCAAAATCGGTAAAGGCGTCAGGCAGGGATGTATTTTATCCCCAGCTCTGTTTAACCTGTATGCCGAAACCATCATGCGACGATGCAATCTGGACGAAATCACAATCGGAGTCCAACTTGGAGGTAGGACTATCAACAACCTGCGATATGCGGATGACACAACTATACTTGCAGAAAGTGAGAAAGACCTGGAATACTTGATCCAACGAGTTCAAGAGGAAAGTAAACGCATGGGACTGTACCTCAACATCAAGAAAACGAAAGTAATGACAACGGCATGCAATGATGCAGTAAACATCAAGATCAACAATGAACAGATCGAGACAATACAAGATTTCATTTTCCTGGGAGCCAAAATTGACCGAAACGGCGAATCTGAACCAGAGATCAAAAGGCGGATTGCACTTGGCCGGGCTGCAATGCAAGGAATAGATAAAGTTCGGAGGAGCAAGGATGTGAGCATTGCAACAAAAACGAGACTTGTCAACGCCATTGTCTTTCCCATAGCAATTTATGGATGTGAAAACTGGACAATCAAGAAAGCGGAAAGAAGAAAGATCGACGTTTTAGAACTTTGGTGTTGGAGAAGACTACTGCGTATTCCCTGGACATTGCGGGCAACAAATAAGACGGTCTTAGACCGTATCAAGCCAAAAATGTCTCTTGAGGGCAAAATCGTCAAACAACAACTCTTCTTTTTCGGCCATGTTATGCGCGCAAATTTGCTGGAAACTTCAATGATGCTAGGTAAAGTGAGTGAGACAAGAAGAAAAGGACGGCAAAGAATACGTTGGCTTAATACGATCACATCGGCCACCAAAATGACGATCTCAGAACTTAAAATAATCGAGAGGACAGGAACGCATGGAGAGGACAGATCCATAAAGTGGCCGAAAGTCGACTTCGACTAAATGGCTAATCCTCATCATATTTGGGTTATCATTAGCTGAGTTTAGAAAACGTCTAAAGACATACCTATTTGGTAACTCCTAATGATCTCCACCAATGATGGCTTTGCTTTCAATAAGCTTTATACGAGGAGAGCGCTGATGAGAAGCAATTATCATTTGCGCTCTATAAATACAAAATTTGATTTGTATTTATTTTAAAATATCACTGCGTTTTTTAATATTTCGTACTGTATTTTTATCATTGTTTTTTTAGCATAGTTAATATATTTATTTAATTGATTGAGCTCTTATACAAAATTTATATTTAATTTATGCATTTTTTGAACAGCGTTTCCTTTTACTTGGGTCCGTTGTTTATGCGACAGAGTATTTAAGTGATATGAGAAACATTTCAAGATTGATCACCTTTTGTTACGTGAGATGTAAATTTGTACACATTGCATTGCCTTGTGTTTTATAACTTTTTATGTCTGATAAAATTAGCGTAGTACAGAAATAAAACTTATTTTTGTAAAGCTGCATTAAATGAAATATTGCAGAAGTGAAAAATTGTAGATTGTTGAGATTCTTTGCTAACGATAGACTTATTCCAAATAATAAGAAAAGCTGCGAAATTTTCATTACTGATTTTGGTGGACATCAGGAGAATAAAAAACGCAAACAATAGATTAAAATTTGTAGTGCTCTCTTTTACTGCAAAGAAAGATGACTTTTTTATATTTTAAAAATAACTTTGAAAAAAGTTATTTTTAATATTATCTTTAAACTTCAAAACAGTTATTTATTTTAAGGTTTTGTATTTAACATTTTAATTTTTAAATTACAAAAATTCAATTTACGTTTGAAATTATATTTACAACGATTATCTTAAACTTCATTGTTCGCAAAAATAGTGCCCAATCTCATGCTCGAATTTATGAAGTTATGAATTAATGAATATGAAAATAATCATTTTACACTTTGATCTCCCAAATCACTTTTTAGACAGGATTAATAAGCTTTTATGCTACAAAAAAATGTTTGCCAAATTTAATTTCAATCGGACGTTTGGTTTTGGAGATCTCGTGAACGGTTAGTGATTGAATTGGGTGATAAATGGCTTAAATTAAAAGATTTAAAGAAAAATAACTAGCTATATCTTATAATGTAGGGTTGTTTGTAGGATGAAGTAAACGATCTTTCTATTGTAAATGAACCTAGTTGGAAATGTGATACTCGTCAAAATGGCTCACAGCTTATTTCTAGCTTGTGTGCAATCTCGTTTGCATGTTTGCATAATCAAATTTAAGCTAAAGGTGCCTACAACTCATGTCACTCAATTAGATGCAGTACTTAGTGATAAATATCAATCTATTTGTTAATGGTTACCAGAGTATTCTTCCTACTTTTTATGCACGCGTGATAGTAATCGTTTGTTGTTCTATCAATATTTATTGATTTTTCGTTATTTTTTGATTGTTCGTTATTTGTTAATTGTTTAATTTTTTCTTTTTTATTTTACCGCATTGCAGTCCCCGGATGGTGCTGGGGTGTGCCCTGCTGGAATGGGGTTTTATTCTTATGTGGTTATTTTGTTTTGATTAAATCGAATTATATAAATTTATGTATTTTAAAAATTCTATTAGTTTAGTTACGTCTTCGCGTGTCTTAAAATTTTGTGAAAAATATTTGTCAATTAGATTGTCATCAAATGAGGTTTTGCAAGCTATTATGTGTTGAATTGATAACTTATATTTGCAATATTGGCATATAGGTTGGGCCATCCCATAATATAGGTGTCCATGAGCTAACTTTGTGTGTCCCATCATTATTCTATTTATCTTTGAGTGCTATTTGTTTTGAATCTTTTTTGATCAATTAATGGCATGATCTGCCTTAAGTATTGATTGCCATTAATTCATCGCTAACTTACCAGCATATAGGTTGCGCTTACAAATCAATAACATGCGTACCGCTTATTTTGAACGAAGAAGCAACATTTTTTAGTTTAACGTATTTTATGGAAGGGTTTTCACCTTTTAATTTATTGATTTGATATTTATTTGTATATAAGATATTTATTAAGATACAGCTGAGATATTTATTTTTAATTTCATCTTGGGCAAAAAGTTAACTTTAGTTTCAGAATCCATTTCTATCTTACATAATATGAACTTTCACTACATATTTTATTAATTTTTAATGTGCAAACATTCATCAATTTTGAATTATTAGAACAAAACTTTAAATTAATAAAAAAGAATTTTTTAAAAATTGCAGCTTGATGTTGTTTGTGTGAATTCTCAGTTTAGTTATTCAAGTATGGAGCCCTGAATTTACTGATGGTCTTGAAAGGCAACTCACGTTCGAACACACATCATTGCTGTTGAATAACCAAAACAACGAATTTATTTCATTATAAAAAATATAAATTGGGCTTATCGTATGTTATCGTGAAATATGTCGTCTTCAGTTAGGTTGTGCTAGCTTAATGGTGCAAGATGTTGCTGTTTGTGTTGTGCAGAATTGCTTCACTACTGATGGCTTACATGTCGGAACATTTTGAAATTTGTACCTGAAAATATTACAAAGATGTAATCGAAACATTTATAAAATATCTTCTAATAAACGCCGACTAAAATTTTTATAACTCATTATTTTGTTATTTAAAGGAAGAATTAATTATTTAAAAAGTTAAATAACGAAAATAACGATAACAATAGCATTAAATAAATAAATATACGAACAACAACAACACAACTACTCCTACTAATACTACAAATTACTACTACTACTACTACTACCACTACTACTACCACTGCTACTACTGCTACTACTACTTCTACTACTTCTACTACAACATAACAACAATAACAACAGCACAACAACTACAACAGCAGTAACAGAAACACAAGAAGTCATAACATCCTTCAACGAATCCATCCATCATATGCAGACATCTCATGTTAATTCATCAAACACCAACAGATATAAATATGTAATTTTGCGAGTTTATTCATTCATAAAGTTAATGTGAAAACAGCGCGCACGCATTGAAGTATGCATGCAGGTCATAAAAATATTATAGGCAACAAACATTTATAAACAGACGAACCAAACAAATTTAATTTAATGATATTTGTAAATTATAAATATATTATTTCTTAAAACCGCACATACACACTCAACACACAAAACACACAACATTTTAAATGAATCATGCATAATATATAAAATATGAAAACATATATAAAATATGGAAAGAAAACATAAATCGCATATGCAATGCAGAATGATAAGATGAATTCTGTAAATAAGCCACTATTCATACGCAAACAATTATACATATATGTTTATGTGCATCACACACACGCGCACACACACATACACACACACACACATATATATATATATGATTTATTTAAAAAATGAATTGATTGATGGATGGGCATGTACAAAATCTGAATTAAAGTGTAATTGAAAGGTCATGTTGCTTATTATTTACATTCCAACTTGTCAATTCACTAGAAGTAACCAAAAATTTCAATCAAAAATATATAACTCCGTGCCTTTTATAGCAATTTTTATAATAAACTGAAAAGTAATTTAAAAGAAATAAATGATAGTACAAATAATGTAAATGTTCACCAACAACTGAATGGTAAACAACTGAATGTTAAACAACTGAATGTTAAACAATGAATGCTAAACAACTGAATGTTTAACTATTGAATTTTGAAAATTATGACAGTGTTCAGTAGTTAACAAAACTTGACAAAGAAACACATCTATATCGCGCTAATTCTTATCGCTATTAATTTTATATAATTATATAAACGCTGCGCATTTTGGCAAAAGTAGACTAAGGGAAAAATTTTGCCTCTAAAATATTTTCAAATATGTCCCATTTTAAAACAGCTTGCACTTATTTACTAAATATACACCGCTAACAATGTCGTGAAGTTCTACTACCGCTTATAATTTCATTCACATTTTTTAATTCTGCTTCATTGATTGGTTGGTTTACTTCAAATTTCTTATAAATTTGTAACTGTAAAAAAACAATCGTTAACTGAATTATTAAATTTTTAGTTAAATTTAGTTCAAAAACTCTACCGTGAAAATGTTTATCTGATTATTATTATGGAAAATTCAACATTCATTTTCGTCCTAAGCTTTTTATACATTCTTCAGGAAATACAAAATTTTGGATATTGGTAGTAGCAGCATTAATTTTTCAATATAAGTAGTTATAATAAGCCATCAATTTTAAAAAACATCTTCTTCATCTTTTTAATTTATGTACGAAAGTATCACCGTTCGTTAACACGTGAAACCACCTTTTTTATAATGAAGGGATGACACTAGAAAAAGTTCAACGAAAAACTGAGCATTACAGTGGCTAAATTTAATCAATAACATAATGCGGTCTCCTTATTTATCGACATTCTAAATTTGAAACAAAATACATTTAGCGTAACATGTTTATACTAGAAAAAAAAACAGCAATTACAGGATAGTTCAGTATAAACTGTACAAAAGGAATAAAATCCTTTTTAATAAGACATGTGGATAGGAGCTGGAAAGACATATTTTCAAAAACGCTGATTGTTGTTCAATAAATTTAAATATTTAAATATTACCGAAAAATTTGAATAAAAACGAAATTAATTTTTTAGGCAGGCAATTCGCGCACTGATAACATGATCATAAACATATCCACAAAAAGTTGATGCAAGTTAAATTTTTGGACGCAGCGGCGTATGATGGACAAGAAAAATGTTGATAGCTGTAATGTTGTATAAGAAACATGCTTGCCTACTGTTTAAAATATATAAATATTTTGTTAATGAGGCTAACATTAATTTATAATTTTTATTCATAATAATTGATTCACAAAACATTTTTCAAGTGTGAGTTGAATTTTGATGCAATTATTAACATTAGTGAAGAATATTTTGATAGATAAGATTAAATAATGCATTCATCCAAAGAACATACCTATTGACGGGTAAGCACTTTCTTTGAAGAAAGTTGCATCAAACGAATTCGAATTATGATTAGGAATAAAATAATTATTTTGGAAATTAGAAAAGTGAAGATGGGACGCGGACTTCGTAACATGTTGTTCATTCTGAGGGATGTAACTATTGAAAGGTGGCGTAAAATCGTGCATGATGTTTCCATTGCAATTTTTTGAGTAAGTGTTATTATTGTAGTTGATCTCGTTGTTGTTGCTGCTCTTGATGTTATTAATATTTTGCATTTGGTTGTTGCAGATGTTGATATTACCAACACGGACAACGGCATCGTTTGAGTTAGCGTTTTTGCATAAGCCATCATTTGATCTCGACAAAATATTAACATTGTTATTGTAATGAACAGTATCGTTTGTTATATTGATGTTAAGATCGTTTGTGTTATTAATCGCCGAAATATTTTTATCCGTGTAAGCAAAATCGTTAGAACGAGATTGGTTGTGTTGAAAAGTTAAGTGTGTTGGAACGTTGTAACTTGTAGCTAGCCTCTGTTGACAGCAGGCATTTGATACTTGAACATGATTTTCGTAGAGTTTGTTAACGTTGGGCATTTCATATGAATGAAGAAATGAAGTTTTTTTGAATGTCGTCTCCGTCTGATTATCAGAGAGCTCGTAGAAAGAATTTTTCATTGTGTAACTGTCACAACACTTTTGCCAAATAAATTACCAAATATTTTTTATCACCTTTTTGCTGTTCATGTTATTTTGATTAAAATCAATAAAATTATCATAAATCTCACACTAAGCTTTAAAATTTGAAAAACTTCCAGTGTTTTAGTTGAACCTCATTTAATATAACAACATCAATATAGGTTAAATTAAATAGACAAATTAATACACACATATGTGTATATTGTTATATATATATATATATATATATATATAATGCAGTATTGTATGAATACTACCGAATATTGAAAATAGAATTATTATCCAAGTTCATCATGAAAATTTAATATAACTGTTGTTATCCAAATTCATCATGCCTCGTCAGGCCTTATTTCAATTTTTCACAAATTATCTTCAGTTCAGGTTAGGTAATGTGTTGGTAATAATATAATCATTCTTTTTGTATGTTTATTTAGAGTTAATTAGTATCTATTAGAACAGTTTTTGCAATTTTTAGATGTATTGTGTTGGTGCTTTGATAACTTGTTTTGTATTGCGACCCTCAGTTGAGGATGAATCAACTGTGGGTCGCAATACGGAACTGAAAATAATTACTAATCTACAATAGTGAAGCCGCCGTAAAACCAAAATACGAATCTGTTGACGCGGACAGTCGTCAATAGGGCATTTAAATTCATATATTACATGATTATGCTTCAAAGTAGAATCGTCTTTAGGAAAGCAGTTATTCGTTAAGACCATTTGTGATATACTGAGTCATATTTTATTAGT
The DNA here is from genome assembly GCF_000326865.2 of Helobdella robusta. Classification (NCBI taxonomy): domain Eukaryota; kingdom Metazoa; phylum Annelida; class Clitellata; order Rhynchobdellida; family Glossiphoniidae; genus Helobdella; species Helobdella robusta. Next base: position 1,740,472 of record NW_008704742.1, on the reverse strand, counting down.
GTCATTGATTGGTGTAAAGTTTCTTTTTATGATTTGTTTGACGACGGCTTGGTCTATATGTGCATCTGACATATGAAAGCTGTTATATAGAGTTATGTCGTTGTCATTGTTTTTTTTAAATATATTGCTATTTTGATGTAGTCTTTATTTATTGGATGATGTTTCCAATGGATAATGTTTTGTAACAATTGCTAACTATTACATTAGTAATTCTTTCCGGTTCCGTAATGCGATCCTCAGTTGAGGATGAATGCACGTGTTCACATAGGATATTATTGTACTTATTTTGAATCGTTCCATGCATTCGCTTAGCCCAATTAAACAAATACATTTATTTGTTGCTTTGAGGTATGCTTGATATCAACAAACCACAAACTAACATCCAACATAAAATTACCAACTCGACGCTTTAATACCAACTTCACTAACAATGAAAAACTAAGAAATGACAAGAACAAAGATTAAGAACACAACACTAAGTAACTCACTTTGCTAAAGAATTAACTTTGCTTTGCTTAAAGAAACTATATAAAACAAATCTGCACTGATGATGATTTATGGAAAATGGAAATATGGCCTTACCTGCTTGATGAATTTGGATAACGACACTTTGATTAAATTTTCATGATGAACTTGGATAATAATTCTATTTTCAATAAATTGAATAATTTCCGGAAAATTCTAGTACACACACACACACACACACACACATATATATATATATATATATATATACACACACACATATATATATATATATATATATATATAGTGTTTCATTATGAAATTAATGTTTACTGCAGATAGCGCTTTTGAGAATCTTAACTTTATATTAGCGTTTTATAAATTTAATAATATATTTATATTTATATATTAACAACATTTACAATTTTTAACATTAAAAAATACTTGATAAAATTGAAATTTTCAATTGTGAATTTTTTACTTACAAAAACTTTTCAAATTTATCTAACAATTGACAAATTAATTCAAACAAATTACAAGGGCATTCAGACTACTAACCAGTTAATGCAGACATAACAAACAAACGAAACCATTATTACGCCAACATGGCAAACGCATCTTTTCACGGAAGAATAACATCAGCTTCATTTAGGCTCCTCCTTTTGAACACGCCCATCTATCTATCAACCAATCATATTTCTTCCCTGCGTAAAATGACTGGTTCAAAGAAGTACTATATTGCTTTAATAATTACAACAATAAAATTATTTATTTGAATTTTCGTGTTTCCAACTTTTCTAATGAACCACACATTTCTAAAGTTCTGATAACAAAAAATTAAAAAATTATTAATGGTAACTAAGCAGTTTTATACCTATACCCTCATAGGAAAAAAATGTTTTCAACTAATTAGTATCATAGTTACACCAAATACTTAACAATGTTTTGCTCATAATGCTATTTCAAATATAAATTGTATTATTATTATTTTAAATAAATGTTAAAATGCAATTTTTATAATTGTTAGCAAATTAAATGTTCACATAACGCCTTCATAATTAAAAAAAATTTTATATCTCTTCACTCCTTCTTTCACTGTCAAAACCGAATTGGCTTAAATTTAAAAGTTTTATCAGCTTTTAAATTTTTGAATACTTCTTAAATCAAAGTTTAAATGTAAATTTTATAGCCGGTTCCAAAAAGGGGAACAGGTTGCCAGGATTATGGAACCAAATTAAAACACATTGATATTAATTTCAAACAAAACCATTGCATCTTAGCCCGTCGGAATCGCAAATTCGCGCCGGTGTCGGAAATTTTTGAAGAGCCAGAGTCTGATGTTTTTTATAAATTTAAAACTAAGCTACATTTAGCTAACATTAAAAAAGCTAAAGAAAACAATTCCATTGACTGATTTCAAGTGCTTTTTAAATTAATTTTCGTTCAGTAGTGATATTTAAGTAAAATTGTAATGCAAAATTTTAAAATTTTATTTTTTTGTCTTAGAAACCGGAGTCAAGTAGGAAATTTATTATAAGAAGCTGGAGTTGAATATTTTTCATCAGACTCCAAAAACCTGGTAAGAAATAGACTCACATTAAATAAATAATTTGTTTTGTTCATTCCTTACCTCGTTATTTTTTCTGCCATAAATTTATTGTTTAATTGAACAAATTTGTTAAATTTATCTAAACAATTACCTTGAATGATTTTATTTATTTATTCATTCATTCATTCTTTTATTTGTCGATCCATCTATTTAGCCATCTATTTATTCGTCCATATATCTATCTATTCAATTATCAATTCATCCATCTTTCTGCTTTACTATCAGTCCAGCCATTCTTTCATTCATTCCAATCCGCCAATTTTGATGTGTTTGTTATGAATTTGTTATGTTCTGTTGTTAGCTTGCAAAACCGTTTATTCATTCATCCATCCATCCATTCATTCATTAGTTTGTTTATTTATTCAATCATTTATATGTTCATTTGTTCAATCGTTACATATTCATTCATTCATTTATTCATTCATCTATTCAACCATACATCTATTCAATCATTAATTTGTTTATTTGTTAAATTGTTACTCATTCATTCAATCAATCATTCATTCATCCATTTATTTATTCATTCATTCAATTATTTATTCATTCATTCATCCACCCATTCAATTAATCATCCGTTCATTAATTCATCCAATCATTCATTTGTTTGTTCATTTATTCATTCATTCATTCATTTATTCATCCATCCACCCATTTATTCATTCATTCCAAAGTTCATTCATTTAGACGTTTCGGCTCCATACACTTTAAGAGACCCAAGACGAGCAACACCTGATCTTCTAATGATTGAACAGCAATGCGCGGACTCGTCGTTTTCATAACAGTTACATTGCCTTCAAATTATAGATTAAATAAATTTGATTTATAAATAACTGTGCAACATATAATTGAAATATTTTTTGAACAATAACCGTAAAAAACATGGACAAATAATTTGATGTTACATAAAATGAAGGTTATTTATCCAAGAAGTTAGAAAAAAATTATTTGACTTGCTGATCAATCAATCACGAAGGAAGTTGTTAAATAAGTTTACTCATGAGGAAGTGAATTTTTATAGCTTTCAATTAGTTGCGCAAATGCCAACATATTCATGCACGCACAATTCAAACTTACGATCACTTCTATGTTTCAAAGCAGGTTTGAAGTTTAAAAATCATAAACGAGATAGTATATAAATAAATTTTCACAATTGAACAAATAATTTCAATTTTTTATTTACATGTTTAACTGTGAAGGAACGAAGCAAAAGAAATCAATAGAAATTTTGTTTGTGAGCGTTGATCGCATGATACTGACTCAGTCTCAGTTCTCGTTCTCAGTCGAGCATTTTTAGTGTTAGATGCTTTCAAATCAACCAATGCCAACTCTCTGCGTCCTCTACATATGTTGGTAACTTTAACAAGTTTAAACAACCTTTTGCATGCATCAGCTGTAAAACTTGTGAGCTTGCGTTGTCGTACAAGAGGCCCATTATTTAAAACGAATAACATCAATAGCATTGGCATCACACATGCCTAAGAGCTTCTGAGAGCTGTCACACTGAAGCTGCCCTGGTGATCTGGCGACGTTACAAAATTTTACAGCACTGTGCCAGTTTGTACGTGCATCATGAGTCTTCGCGATAGCTTGATTGCTGTCATACTAATATATTCAGAATTATAATGCACATACTCACCAATATTACATCTGATCTGTTATCAATTCTGGCTTATTAGTGCAATCGTTTTTCATCACGAGAGATGTTCTTTGGTTGGAGTAGTATATTCGTAGGGCTCACCGACAAAAACAGCGCAAAATAGCACTCGATCGGAAAAATTCCTAAATGTCACTAGAAATCTTGGTTTCACTTGGCGATTTTGTTTTTCACGACCAATATAATCATCATCTCAGTATTCGTACATTTTTCATTTTTTTAACATAATCTGGGCGAGCTTCACTAAGCTCTTCAAATGAAGTGAAGACTAGACGCAGTAGTAGAAGAAATGAAAGAGCTAGCAACATTTTACAAAGAATTGTATGCTTTCATTTTTTCAATATGCAGTATATGCAATAGTGAAATTTTCTTTTTTGTTTAGAAACTTTTGCGCTGTTTTACGCCATTTTGTGTCTTCGCTGTTTTGTCGTGGGCTATTTTGACGGGTCACCATATTCGTAGTTTAATAATTTACTAATTAATCTAATACATACATATATATATATATGTATATATATATATATATATATATATATATATATATATATATATATATATATGTTTTTTCTCTCTCTTTTTCTCTCTCCCTCTCTCTGTCTTTATATATATATATATATATATATATATATACATACATATCTCTTTCTCGGGTCACCATATTCGTAGTTTAATAATTTACTAATTAATCTAATATATATATATATGCAATGTTCATTTGACTGACAGTGGCTGGTCCCAGGCTCAGCTGCCGGTGCGGTATGGTGGTCTGGGGTTACTCAGTGTGGTTCAATTGACACCAATCGTCTATAAATCTTCTGCCGCTGCCACTCCTGACCTCCAGTCCGCCTTGCTTTGCCGATTTTGTTGTTGCTGTGACATCCCACCACTGCCGACCACACCTGAAAGCCCTTCACAAGCTCAAATTTTAGATGAGCAATATAAGAAGACTTTTCATGAACTTCTGTCTTCTGGTGTCGGTGCTTCGGTGCTTCTTCCTCCGCCCGCTTATTGGCTGCAACTAGTGATGTTAGTTTTGGTTGGTTGAGGTCGTGGCCCAACACTTCCGTAGGCACCAGACTCGATGACGAGTCTGTTAGATTTGCCATTGGTTTCAGACTTCGCCTAAGTATATAAAATAAATATCTGTGTCGTTGCGGCGCGGAGGCGGACGAATTTGGTCATCATGGTTTGGTTTGCCGTTTAGGTGGAGGCCGTCATCTTCGTCATTCAGCTTTGAATGATTACATTTGCCGGCTTTTTTCTAAAGCTTCTATTCCTGTTTTGAAGGAACCATCTGGCATTTCAGTGCAAGATGGCAAGCGACCAGACGGTTGTACTCTTACTCCTTGGAGAGCTGGTAAATGTTTGGCTTGGGATGTTACGGTTCCTGGTACCTTGGCCGAGCGCTACGTTCACCTTACCAGCAAAGAATGTGGTTTGGCTGCAATCAGACCTTCGGACGAAAAGATTAAAAAATATGAACACGCCCTGCCTTCGTTAGACTTTTTGCCAATATGTATCGAGGTCCTTGGACCCATGGACCCCAATACTTCAAAATTTATTAAAACATTGTGTAAAATGATTGGTGTTCGGTCAGGTGACAACAGAGAGTTCTTTTTTGCAATAAACCACATCTCGTGTTTGTTACAGCGATTTCTGCGTGTTTGTGTGTCGGAAAATATTAATTTAAACGCCGACGTGTGAGACTAACGATACATTAAAGTGTTAACCTTTTTAATCAGATGTTTGACTGTTTGGTGTCATTCATCACGATTTGGTTTTAACATATATATATATATATATATATATATATATATATATATATATATATATATATATATATATATATATGTTTTTTCTCTCTCTTTTTCTCTCTCCCTCTCTCTGTCTTTATATATATATATATATATATATATATATATACATATCTCTTTCTCTCTCTCTCTCTCTCTATATATATATATACATATATATATATATATATATATATATATTTTACAATATTCTATAAATTCTACCGAATGTTTGGCGTTAATATGTTTGTAGTTCGTTTTTTCAATTTTTCTCACTAAAGTTTTTTGGTGAACGTTTAGTTTATTAAAATTCAAAATAAACTTATTTTCCGAATTCATGCTGCAAATAAGACCATATTTCAATTCCGAATGAATCATCATCAGTGCTTTCTGCTGTTAATATAGGAAAATACTGAAAATTTTGCATATTGACTCCCACTTAATCTTTTTCTACCATCGCTCATTTTAGCTCTTTTTATGAAATTACAAATATGGCCTTAACACGACAAGACAAGATGGCGAATTTAAAGAGGGTCTATCTAATTCAATGATCGAACCACATCCACATAATTAAAATTACATATATGGATAGAAAATATTATCGCTCACATATACTACGTACCTTTACTTTACTTTAGATTAATAATTAACGTTTAGTAATCAAATAAATAATAATACAAGCTCACCAAACTCATTAACAAAACTTTTGTAAAATAATAGGCATTAATCAAGTAATTTTTATTTGATCGCTAGAAATTATTTAGTTTTACGCTTTTCATTGTTGCCGTTATGTTTGAGTTTGTTGTGTCATTATTAGTGAACAGTTAACATAATTAACTGCGTTAAAATTTTTGTAGCTGTGTACACAATTATTGTAAAAAACGCGACCATGAAAAAAAAACGGTATTCGTACATATTGTTACAATTTAGCGCAACTTATAGTCATTCGTCTTCTGATTAATTAATTATTGTTCCAGTGATAAAAGTACGATTTTTTTGCATGACATTATCGGCTATATGTTCTGATACATGTATTTTAAATAAATGATCAGAACGAGCGGCAACTGTTAATCGATTTTTTAAAGTTTTAAATTATATAAACTTGAACACCATAATTTTTGAGTAAAGTATCAATTTCAATAATTATTTTTATTCAACTTGAACATTTTTAAATAACTAGTTTTAAAAATTTGCCGCCCCACAGAATTTGCCGCCCCAGGCCGGTACCTGTTGTGCCTGTGCGTTAATCCGCCACTATCCCGAGGGAATAAATATTGGGGGGGCTCGAGCCCCTCCAAGCCCCATGGAGTCGGCGCCTATGTGTGCAAAGCAGATAGGACACAGCGGGTCAACGGTCTTCCCCCATCTGAAAAGATTTGCGTTGGTCGGCAGTTGCTGAATCAAATATTTTTTCGCGAATTTGTACAGGTTGTCTGGTATTGAATCTAATTTTTTTGACCAGTGTTTTATTCGCAAAGGTAGTATTACCTCAGTTACAGACTTGATTAAGGAGCCCTGACTTTGAAGCAAGACGACTTGGTTTAAGCCGTCCGCTATTCGATCCTCTTCCAACTTTTTTAGTGTCTGAGAAGTTGAGTTTGAGATCGAAAGCAAATTGTCGATCATCCTGTAGTCCACCGATGTTTCACGCCATAGACTGTAAATCTCAGCATTTGAACTTGTCTTGAAGTAATTGCGCAGCTTTAATCTCATTTTCAACGCCGTGTTCCTTAGGGGAACAATGTTGTGGCCACCACTCTTTAATGGTAGACTCAGCCACTCTGACACACAGCCGCTAATGGGTATTGACAACCAATTTTTTGCTGCTTCCACAAAAAGGTTATCCAAATTGTTGGCGATCCACGTCAGAGAAAATTTGTAGCTTTGCAGTTCAAACTTCAATTGTGAGAAAATGAATCTTTTTGAAATTTGTTGTTTCATTTGCGTAAAAGACGTGTTAACTTGGAAATGACCTCCTCTTTGGCTTTTGTTCGACCATCAGACACCAACCCATCGCAAAAAAAAATTGCCGCCGTCGACCACATTGAACTGGTGAAAATGCCGATTTGCACGCCTTTCAAAAATTATTGTTGAATTGAGTTGTAGTTTTTGTTGATTGATTTAGTTTTTTGTAATTTAATTCTTTTTGTAATTTAGTTTTTTTTTTCAACTTCTTAATCGAGTATTCTATACTCAAATTTTGTGTGGTTTGCGTTTTTGTGTACCCATAGTTTTTTGCGAAATATGAATAGATTATTTGTTGAAAGCGAATGGCGAAGTTGTCGACGTTCATGTTGTTGAGGCATTCAACTTCTATCTAGAAGTATGCATTTGCCTCAGTCCATTCCGTAGAAGAAGTTGGTAGTTTGACACCCTGAAGTGGCTTAGAGTTAGCCGTTTGGGTCGGGACGTGCTCAAAACTGAACAGTTCCGGATCTGGAGGTGCTGTTGGTTTTCAAGCGTCCGAAATTTTAGTTTTGAGAGACCTACACATTTTGCATGATCTTTGATGCAATAATAATCCTTTTTTGCTCTTGCAAGGTTTGCCGCAACAACAAATAAACATATTATTAAAATTATTTGTGAAGTTATTATCAATATTTTATTAATTTCAGCAAAATTTTAATGTTTGCAGAGCTGTTTACATTAGAAATTATTATGTAAGTTGCTTTAGTACACCTCCAAGAGTGTCTATTAGGAGTGTTTACAAGTTTTTAAAACAATAAGGGCAAACTGTTGCACTTACTAAATTAATTGTATTTAAGCTTGCAAATAAACCTATTAAATGATATAAAATAAAATATTTATTAAAATTTAGACGACAGCCATGATAATAATTTTGTGAAATTAATAAAACCAAAGTTAAATATTGAAACCTCGATAAAACAGTATTATTGCTTAAAAACAGTAAGGATAAAATTCGGTTCTCTTGTTCAACGACCAGCGCAATAATCGCAATAATAATAATCATAATAATGATAAATATGATAATATTAATAATAATAAAAAAGGCAATTATGATAATAATAAAAACAACAACAATAATAGTAATAATAATAAATTGAATTAATTTCGAGCCTCACAATTTTGACGCTGTTTTTGCCGCCTTGACAACTATCGTTTAAAAAATTTAAAAATTTTTCGTTGTTAAAAATTTTATTAGAATTTCATGATTCTTTTTTAAATTTATTTGTATATATTTTTAATAATATTAAAACTATAATAATACTAATAAATAAATTTATAAATAATGAACTGACGATGACGGTTTAACGTCGAAATAGATCTAGATGTATCTGCTATAATTTTGATAAAATGTTTGTTGATAAAAATAAAGCTTCAATTTTAAACAGGCTCAATTTTGTTGATATAAATTTACTAAGTCAAATTTAAAAATTTGAATACAATTTGAGAAACACTAATAAATCATTGGAATTTATTACTTATATATATATATATATATATTGATATATATATTTATTTATTGACAAAACTGCTCAGAGGGCCATAAAGAAGCACTTAACTAGACAGAAAAAATAAACGAATTTCATTAAAATGTACGTCGACACGGAGAAATAAGTTTGAAAAATCATAGTTAACATTTATATTGACCATCATCCTCGCGAAATAATACCATAAGAAAAACCAATTTAATAAAGTTTGATAAATTGATAGTTATGATAGTATTGATAGTTATTTAATAGTTAAAACTTTGTTAAAGTCAACAGAGAGCAGTTGATTATTGAAGACAGCATATGAGGTTGAAGAGACGACATCTTCTGGCAAGACATTCCATAATCGAATGATTCGGTTGCAGAAGAAATATTTAGTTGAGTTGTCACTAAGATTGAAATCATGCAATTTACTTTGATGTCCCCGAGTTGTTAAGTACAGAAATGGAATGAAATTACTATTTAGGTCTATTTGAACGAGGTTATGAAGTATTTGTAAAGAAGGCATAGATCAGAAATTAACCTCCGACGTTCCAAAGTATGCATTCCAACTGCATGCAGTCGAGACAGGTATAAGAGATGATGTAGAGACGGGATAAACTTTGTAAATCTTCTCTGTACACTTTCAATTTTGTTTATTTGGTATTTGTAATGTGTATCCCACACAGATGAAGCATATTCAACCAAAGGACGTACGTATGTGCAAAAGGTTTTGATAAGTAGGTCTTTATATTTTGAGGTAAAACATCTGGTGATTAACCGTGCACGAGAGGAAGTTCTATGAGCAATATCGTTAATATGACGATTAAAATTAAGTTGGTTGTCGACAATTACACCAAGGTCTTTACAGTGGTTTATGCGTGATAAATCGTGATGACCAATTGAATATTGATGAGGAACTGTATTAGATCTAGTTAAAGAAATGTGCAATGGGAACATTTGTCGGGTGGCTGCCATTTTGCACTTCAAGTAACTATATCATTGATCACTTGTTGATGATTGATTGAGTTAGATGCACGGCAGAACAACTTGATGTCATCCGCGAAAAGCAAAATCCTAACAGAATAGGATGAGGTACAGTCAGCTATATCGTTTATGAAAATCAGGAATAGGGTGGGTCCCAGGACGCTACCCTGCGGCACACCACTAGTAACCGGTACAGGTGCTGACAATTTTTTTTAATCCGAACGAGCTGAGAACGTTCAGATAAAAAAATGTTCAGCCAGGAAAAAAGATTACCAGTAATTCCATAAGCATTTAATATATCAACTAGTTTGGTGTGCGACACAGAATCAAACGCTTTCCTGAAATTGAGGTAAATAACATGATAACCTTCCTTTTGTTGGCGAATGGACATCCAATCACTGAGAAATTGTAGCAGGTTAGTGCATGTGGATCGAGCAAGCAAAAAGCCATGCTGGAAGTTGAAAATTAACTTGTTGTCCGACAAATAGGATAGCATTTGTTTGTTGATGATTTTTTCCATTACCCGGCAACACGAGCTGGTAAGCGAAATTGGTCTGTAGTTACCTGAATAGTTGGATGAACCCTTCTTATGTATTGGAGTGACTATTGCCGTTTTCCATCTGGTAGGTAGTAAATTATTTTTAAATGTGAAACAGTGGAATTTGCAAACTTGAAGCACACATCTTTAGCAAGATATTGGATATACTATCTGGTCCCATCGAGGAGGTACCCTTTAAACCACGCAAAGTTGTATACTCCATCTGAGGGGTGAAACTAACATCTTCCAACAATTTTGTAGTGCGAGATAGCAGGGAACAGTTAATGTTATTGTCGATTGTAAAATATTCGTTGAATGCACCGGCCATTACCAACGGATCGTAAGTTATGATGTTGTCGCTTAATCTTAAACTGCTTACATGTGATCGAGAAAGCAGTTTATTGTTGACGTATCAATAAAAACTTCTAATATTTGATTTGGATAGTAGATTTTGTTCACTGGTTTTTGTAGGACTTGGCTAAGTTTGAACATTTTCTCGACATTGTCATATACAACTCTTCATCATACAAGCAGGAGGAGACTTTCCATTTTCTTCAAAAATGAAGTTTTACTTTGTAGAAAAGACGTAGAGATATAAGAACTGCCTGTTTACGAAACCTTTTTTTGTAAACTTGGGGAACATAAGTTGATATAACCATATTGATTATCTCCTCAAAGATTTCCCAACAGGTATTAACGTCGAAGCAGTACTGGAAAAGGTGATCCCAGATTGTATTCATAAAGTAATCGTTCATTCCCAAAAAATCTGCTTTGTTGAAGTCGTTAAAAAATATGTCATTGTTTTGACTGGTGTTCATCACGTTCCGGGCAGTATAACTGACTTCAAATGTGAAGCAGTTATGATCGCTTCAGGCAAACGGACCGGATACATTCAATTCTGTAAATAAGCCGGGATCATCGGATAGAACCAAGTTCAAAATGTTATCTCTTCAAGTCGGCTGTCAACAAGCTGATGTAAAGTTTGTTGAAAAGTTCAATATATGTATTGTAAATAGAATTATTAAGTGCGGAGTAATTATCCCAGTTAATGCGTAAAAGGTTGAAATCTACCATCAAGCAAACAACGGCACCTCTGCAGAGTTTTTTCATACATCGTACACTATCGAAAGCATATTGTTTCGCCGAAACGTCAAAACCACCACTACGGTAGTAGGAGATAAAGCGACAATTTATGGTTGAAGTAGGAACATCAATAGAGACAATCTCATTATGGAAACACATAGATGGTACTGAAACGACTATGTAGAAAACAGTATCTTTAATGATGAAAGCCACGCTGCCACCCCGTGTTCCACGATCTTTTCGAACAAAACCAAAACCAAGAGGCAAAAACAGATTGTCAAGATCATTTGGAGTGAGCCACGTTTTAATAACTGAAAATATTTCAGGATCAAAAGTTGACAAAAATAAACTAAGGTCATTTGTTTTCTTCTGGAGGCTACAAACGTTAGCCAGGGCCAAACGAAGGTGCCTATTTCAACTTAACTGAACGAAAGGGCTGATCATTCGCAGGTTGGTTATTATTTGTTTTATTGAGACGTCTTTTTTGTTTTTTGAGAAACGCTTGCTCTGTCTGCCTCTTGGAAAGATCGGGATTAATGCAGATATTTTTTGTCGCTGGTGATGACCGTAGAATCAAGCATTGGAGTTTTATTGAGCTTTATTACTTGTTGTTGGCATGCGGAAACGCTACTGCCCAGTGTGGACAAAGTAGCATGAAGCTGGCTCATAGAGTCTGTTACAACTTTAGACATGCTGTTAACGCAAGCTCGAAACTATTGCTTAATGACTCAATTTTTAAAAAAGTTGTTTCAAAGAGCTTGCTCATTAAATTTTCAGAATGAGCAAGTGATTTACGTAAATTGTCGTTAGATTGTTCAATAGTTTTTGTTAAGTTACAGTATGACTTATCCAGCAGCTTGTCCAGGTTGTTGTTGGAGAGCACAATAATTTTTTCTATATTTTCACGGGATTTTTCAAAAATCTTTTAAAGACATTTAAGAAAACTATCATTTGTTTTTTCCATAATTTTCGTCATCATCGTCTCGAGATTGTCAGCAAAAAAATCTTTCTGCCATGACTTTAAATTTAGTTCAAATTGTGCTAAAAAACTGAAATTACATTTAATTATAAAAAAATGAGGAAATTAAATTAATATAATATTCGGAATACGGTAAATTAAATAATCAACACAACGTACAAGAAGCTAGCCAAGATTCTTTTTGTTTTGGTTTGGGAAATGCATGTAAGTCACATCCAGCATCTGATAAGAAGAGAAGTATTGTTGGTGTGGCAGAAGAGTCACTGGAGTTTGTTGCCGCCTCATTTGCATCAACTGTTGCTGCTGATTAAAATCAACATAGTTAAAGCTATGAGATGATGAAATAACCTGATGGTCGCCTGCAGCAACAAACTGAGAAAAGCCAGAGATAGAGTTGAACCAGGTATGTAGACGGGGTTTGAAAACTGTTGAACTCGGTTGGGCTGACGTGAACAATCCTGAACTATTTGTCTGATTTGAAGCAGGAGTAGCTGTGTTGTCCATGAGGAGTCCAAGAGAGACGAGTCGAACGAGAGGTTCCAAACCCCTGCCACCACTAATCAGCAACTGTCCCGACTGATGCAGGAGTCATGCAGGAGTCAACAGTTGATAACCATGCTGACCATTTCCTGAAGGCAAAGAAATAACACTGGCAGTATAAGACATCTGTTGGGGTGTGATGTGTCTCGTAGATTAGGTCTTGGCAGACATACGTGATACTTGCCTGCTGGCTGGTTGTTTTGAGGCTGAGGAAGAGGAGGGCTGTTTTGAAAGGGGTAGACCGGCCAATGACCAGGCACATTGTAGTAAGAGGGAGAAACCATCGGCCCAGCAATAGGCATGCCAACAAATTGATCTTGAAAATTAACCATGCAGGGAGGGAGATGCATGTGAGTCGCATCCAGCATCTGATCAGAAGAGAAGTACTGTCGGTGTAACAGAAGGGCCACTGGAGTTTGTTGCTGCCTCATCTACATCAACTGTTGCTGCTGAGTAAAGTCAACATAGTTAGAGCCAAGAGATGATGGAATAATTTGATAGTCGCTTGCAGCAACAAACTGAGGAAAGCCAGTAGTTGAGGAAGGATCATTCTCCTCTCCACTCTGAACAGCCGCAACTTGGTTAACAAACTCACCACTTTCATCTAATTCATTCTGCTGCTGCTGCTGTTGTTAATGAAGTTGTCGAAGAAGTTTCTGCTGTTGCTGTTGATTAGATAGCAATAAATTCTGTGGGTGGATGTTTGAAAGATATGGCAACGACATTTGAGGTTGCTACTAAAATTGCTGTTGTTGTTGCGACATTGGGAATCTGAGATTATGAGATGGATTGATGAATGGATGATTGAATAGATGATCCGACATTCCCGGCTGCTTTGACTGGCCGCCTGAATTAATCAGGGGGATAATCGTTGAAGTGAGATCATTGCTTGTTGGCGAGTGCATCTGGTTGAATAACTGAGGCCCTGATTGGAGTCTGTATAATTTATTCTTCAATCCATTGCTAATGTTGCCATTGATTCCACAGTTTGTAGTTGAATCTGGATTTGTATCTTCAAACCCAGCAGCAACACTGTTCAACAGCAACTTAGATCGATCTCCGTCGTTTACACTAGAGTATCTGTTAGACAGACCACGTTCAACAAGTTCCCTGTGAGGTGATGTACCTAACATATATTCAGCCATATTAACTCCAAAGGTGTCACCAGTATTTCCACTCTAGTTGTCTTCCTTATTGCTGAGCTACAGGCTGTTATTATTCATGTTACCAAACATGATGTTGCTGCCAGATGTTGACATATCACTAGCGCCTGATGGCTTCTTCCACACTCTATCCTGGCTATTATCGTTTTTAATATAAGCCTATAAAATTCCTTTTTTAATTCAAATACTGTTAGCACCTTACTGTATGGAAGAGAACTCTGATTATAATTGGCACCTGGGCACCATCTACTTTTCACAGAATCTAAATTAGTTTCTTGGTTATTCTGATGTAAATTTAAGGATACATGTATTATGGATGAATCACCAATCATCATTGGTATTTTTTGGGAAAATCGCTCGTGGTTGTCAGTTTTCCCAACCTGCTTTTTTCATTGTGGATTCTTTCATAAATATAAATTAACTAGCGCTGCTGTGATTTTTATCAACAATTGCATATCTGACAGTCTGAATCCAATATATATATATATATATATATATATATATATATATATATACATACATACATATATATATATATATATATATATATATATTTGACATTTGACATTTTTATTTCATCAAATCAAAACAAAGAAATCAAAGAAATGAAATGATATCAATGAAAAGAAATGATCTGGAAATCGAAAAGAAAATATGGTTTTCTTGTAATGATTACCAGTGACAATTGTAAAAATGAGAACATATTTTAAATATTTTAGTGCATGTAAACTCACATTCATATTACAAATACTAAAAAAACCAAAAATGGAATCATAATTATTAAGTAAACAACTCTTTAACATTTTTATCAGAATGTCGTTTGTAATTATTGAAACACAAATATATATATAGACCCACGTAAAACATACTTATTCACACACACACATATACATACACACACACACACACACGTACATGAGCCCACACAAAAAGTTAAGGGGGTTTAAATGTTAAAAAGTAGGATTTGATGTCTTTTTTAAATTTTACAACGGATTTTGCTTCTTTCAAATATTCATGAAATTTGTTCCACGTCTTAGGTCCGACGACTCTTATGCTACTATTGATAAGTTTCAATCTGTTTTTTCAATATAAAATGTTGAGGTATGTCTTGTGTGTTTTAACTGGATTGCGTTACTATAAATAAACAAATTATTAAAATTTTTTGGAATTAAGTTGTTAATAAGTTTAAATGTAAATATTGAGATGCATGTGTAATAAATTTGTTTTATTGAAAGTAGTTTTGCAATCTGAAAATAATTAGAGGTGTGGTCATTAAATTTTAAATCGAATAAAATTCTTATAAAACGTTTTTGACATTTTAACAGGGGATCTAGCTGATAAACAGGGCTATTTCCCCACATGATCCGCAATAATGAATATAAGGGTATATAAAGCTATAATACAAATCTTTTAATATTGTGAAATTAATCTTATTTTTGATTTTATAAAGTATACCTATGAATTTATTGATTTTGGATTTAAGATTTTCAATGTGATAACTGTAAGACAAATTATCTTGCAGAATTAAACCCAAAAAAACAACTTGATTGGTTCTGTTTAATTTCACATTGCTGAACACAAGGTCTAGGTCCGAGAAACTATTGGTTAAAATCTTTGGTCCAAATATAACATAGGCCGATTTGGATGAATTAACCATGAGTTTGTTCATAGAGAACCAATCCTCGAATAATTTGAGTTCATTATTTATGACATCTAAATCTCGTTTAATGTCATCAGAAGAATAAAAAATGTTTGAATCGTCAGCGTAAAGAATACAATTCATTTTTTTGATATGTAGGCAATGTCATTTATATAAATCAAAAAAAGCAAAGGGCCTAATACAGACCCTTGCGGGACTCCACACGAAACTTCACGCGTTCCAGATTTAACATCATTCACAAAAACATATTGCTTTCTACCAGAGATATAACTCTTAAACCATTGATTTGTAATACCACGAATCCCATAATGGTTGAGTTTATGTAACAAAATATCGTTATCAATCAGATCAAATGCCTTTGTAAGATCGAGGAATATTCCAAGAGTAAGCCTACGTGAACTCATGTTGGTCAATATATTTTGAACCAATTCTAGAATGGCTAGTTCACATGAATGGTGGGCTCTGAATCCGTACTGGTTTTCAGAGAGAACATTGTTTTTCATAAGAAAAGAAAATAAGCGTTTGTAAACCAGTTTTTCTAATACTTTGGATAAAGGTGATAATAAAGAAATTGGTCTGTAATTATTTAAGTTATAGGGGTCATTTTTTTTCATGATAGGAACAATTTTTGAGAGTTTAAAGCTTGATGGAAAAATACCTTGTTTGAGAGAGTTTGAGAGAGAAAATATGAGTAAGTGGAGATAAAATTTCGTTTTTGAAAGTTTTAACTATGAATGAGTTAAGTTCATCATCAGAAGTTGACATTTTGGGCTTAAGCGAATTTATTATTTGAATAACTTCTGACCGATTGGTAGGTTCAAGAAAAAAAGATGATAAAACGGGATCTGTAAAAATTTTTAGTTTATTCAAGGAGTCAACAGAGAATGTGTTTCGACAAGAACTAACCAAATTAATAAAATTATCATTGAAGGCATTAGATATTTCAAGTTTGTCAGTAATAAATTCGTCAGCAATTTTAATTTTCTCAATTAGATTTTTCGACTTATTTGTTTTTAAAATGTCTTTAATTATTTTCCATTTATATTTAGAATTATTTTTGGCCAAATAAAAGTGATTTTCATAAAAATATTTTTGAGCTGATCTTTTAGTTGATGTTAAAAAATTTCGAAACTTTTTATATTTTATTAAATTATTGTCGCTTGGATTTGTTTTACACTTTTTAAATAATTTATAAACGTGTTTAAATAAATTTAATATATCTTTAGTAATCCAACTTTTTTTAATTTTTTTATTTTTAATTGCTGTTGGAGGAACATGATGATTTAGTATATTTAAAAATGTAGAATTGAAGTTATTATAGCATATGTTAATATCAGATTCGTTAAAAACAGAGTCCCAGTTTTCTACCATTAATGATTCTTTAATAGCTTTTATTGTATAAGATGAAAATTTCCTTGCTACGAAGATGTCATCTTTCTTAGGAAGTGATGTTTGTTTTAAATTAAATGAAAATATGGGATAGTGATCTGGTAGATCCACCATTAAAATGCCATTTAGGTGATCTGAGTAAATATTGGTAAATATATTATCTATTAATGTGGAAGTTGTTTTGGACACGCGAGTCGGTTGATCAATTAGCGAGTGATAATTGTGAGAATAAAGAATGTTTTCAAAACTGTTTTTAGTATGATTCGAGGAGTTCAAGTTTATATTAAAATCGCCAATAATATATGAAAAATTTGATACATTGTTTTTGCAAAGTTTGATAGAAAGTCAAAGAATAAATTTAAGTTGGATTTAGGGGGTCTGTAAATTAAAGTAATATTGACAACATCGATGTTCAGTCGAACATCTATGTTTAGCAATTCGCAAATATTTTCATCAAAAAATTCATATTTTTTTGAATACTCAATGTTTTTTTTTAACAAAAAATCCAACTCCCCCACCCAATTTATTTTTACGTGGGAAATCTATGAAATCATAATTATCTAAATCAATTAATTTAGACAAATCAGCAGTTAGCCAAGTTTCTGTGATATCAAAAACAGAAAACAAATAATTCAAATTAGACAAAAGTAACTGAAAATCGCTTATTTTGTTGAATATGCTTCTTGTGTTTACATGCAAAATAGAAAAACAGTTTTTGATAGTTCTATTGTCTTCGTTAAATAAAGAGGAAAAAATCAGGAACAGAAAATACTCACTTTTATACTCAAATATATATATTTATACTCACTTAAATACTCAATATACCAGAACAGCAACTACACGCATCTTAAAATTGCAGAAACATTCCTAATCGACATCAATAAACCAAAAATAAATATACAACAAAAAATGACAACCTCACTTCCAACCCGGCGCTTAACCAACAACGAAAACAGAGAAGTAATAAAAACTAGCATCATAAATAGTGACAAAGAAGAATATGATGCTATCGATGAAGAAAAGGAGACCAAAGAAGATGACCAGCCAATTAAGAAACCTGACACCTAATTCGCATCAAAGTTCAATTTTACAACACCAAAGTTAATTTTTACAACGTCAAAGTTCATCTTGACAAAGTCAATATTTCCCTATATCCAGCAAGGAGCACTGACGATGATTCATTCGGAATCGAAATATGGCCTTATTTGCAGCATGAATTCGAAAAATAAGTTTATTTTGAATTTTAATAAACTAAACGTTCACCAAAAAAAACTTTAGTGAGAAAAATCGAAAAAACGAACTACAAACATATTAACGCCAAACATTCGGTAGAATTTATAGAATATTGTGAAAATTATGGTCTGTTACCAACATATATATATATAAATATATATATATATATGGTTTCCATTTTTTTCCACACAGTACCCCACCCAGTTCCCTAAATTTTATCCATCCCACACGAACTCTAGCCGTAACTGCGCTCAAACATCCTCCACCCGCGTTCAGTTTAACCACTAAATAAACAAAGCTTTCCATTCTTTCAATACCACAACTCAACCCCGTCTTTGTGTCCGTCCTATTAATTACACCATGAACACATTTCTTATATTTGAACGTGCCTTCCACCTTTTTCAGTGCCCCCCTCACACCACTACATCTCTTATGCACCCACTTCTGACATCCTATGCACAATACCGAGTTAACCTTCACTCTCCTGTCACATACCCCAAAGGGGTCGATTTTACTTACCACTCGTTCCCCACCTTCCCCACTCCCCATTACCTTCGTCTTACCGATATTAACTCTTAACCCTTTCTTTTCAATAACACTTTTCCATCTGTCAAATTTTAACTGCAGTTCTTCCATACTATCAGCCATCAAGACTAAATCATCTGCATATAAAATCTCAAATAACAACCCCTCCATTATGTTTCCACACACAACATCCATCACAATTGCAAACTAAGACTGTGATAACACTGATCTTTGATGAATGTATACCTGAGAATTGGCGACACAGTGTGTTGGTGTATCAAACATAATGTTAGCAATTCTCATCATAACTTCAATTCCTATTACCCCACTCGCTTTTATATGTTCCGCTGCCACTTTCAAAACCCCTGTCGCCTTACCTAGTTTCATATCTCTAACTGTTTTCTCTACTTCCTCCATCGTCACCTTCTTTATGGGTCCGTTTGTGACCGCGTACTCCACATCTTCATCCCACTCATTCTCTTCGTTCATCAACCTTTCCATGTGAGCTTTCCACACCTGAGCTTTTTCCTCCTCATCTATGCACAATTTGCCAGATTCATCCCAAACATATCCATTCCCTATAACATCTTTCTTATTCCTCATTGACTGCTTTGCTACTTTGAACATTTTTCTCGAACTCACATAAAATTCCATTTCCCTCATTAACCTATCTGAGGCTTTTGTCATTGCAGTTGCCACTGCCCGTTTTGCAACCTTTTTAGCCTTTCTATACTCAGACTTCGCCTCCCCCGTCATGTCCCTTTTCCACACCCTAAATCTCTCTTTCTTGACCTCCAAAACCCTTCTTATATCTTCATCCCACCTTAAACCTAAAAAGTGTTGTGGAAAAAAGGTTAGGTTTACTCCAATAAATATTAAGTAGAATTGGGCTTTTTAGAGATTTTCGTACTCAAGCATAATCCAGTAAATAGTGGAAATCAGTGGTTAAATGCTGAAAAGATAGCAAATACTGCTCCTATTCTTAAAACGTAGTGGAAGTGGGCTACGACATAGTAAGTGTCATGAAGTATAATATCTAGGGATGAATTTGAAAGGACGATTCCTGTTAATCCACCAAGATTAAATAAAAAGATAAATCCTAGAGCTCATAACATAGATGGTGTATATTTAATTCTTGAGCCGTAAATGGTAGCTAGTCACCTAAATACTTTAATTCCTGTTGGAATAGCAATTACTATAGTTGCTGCTGTAAAGTAAGCTCGTGTATCAACGTCTATTCCCACAGTAAATATGTGATGGGCTCATACAATAAATCCTAAAATAGCAATACCTAGTATGGCATAAATTATACCAAGTGACCCAAATGGTTCAATTTTTCTGGAATTATGGGCTACTACATGAGAAATAGCTCCAAATCCTGGTAAAATTAGAATGTAGACTTCTGGGTGCCCAAAGAATCACCTCCACCAACATGATCAAAAAATGCTGTATTTAAGTTACGATCTGTTAGTAGTATTGTAATTCCTGCAACTAGAACTGGTAGAGATAGGAGCAGTAATACAACGGTGATGAATACTGCTCAGACAAATAGTGGTAAACGTTCAATTTGTATTCCTTGTCATCGCATATTAATAACTGTTGTTATAAAGTTTAATGACCCTAAAATTGATGATGCACCTGCTAGGTGAAGGGAGAAAATAGCAAGATCTACTGATGGCCCTGAATGAGCTAAGTTTGCTGCTAGTGGTGGATATGCTGTTCATCCTGTTCCAGCACCTTTTTCAACTAGTGCTGATGTAACTAGTAAAATTAATGATGGTGGTAAAAGTCAGAAGCTAAGGTTATTTAGTCGTGGGAATGCTTTATCTGGTGCTCCAATTATTAATGGGATAAGTCAGTTTCCAAACCCACCAATTAAAATAGGTATCACTATAAGGAAAATTATAATTAGACCATGTGCTGTAATTACACAATTATAAAGTTGATCATTACTTAAAAATGATCCTGGTTGGGCTAGTTCAATTCGAATAATAATTCTTATGGCTGTGCCGACTATAGCAGCTCAAGCCCCAAACATAAAGTATAAAGTTCCAATGTCTTTGTGATTTGTTGAGTAGAGTCATCGCATAAATAATGTAGAGTATTGGTGTGAATATTAGCCTAGTTACTATTGTGGTAAAGATAATTTTGTCTATAGTTAAACAGTATACTATATCTTTTTTTGTTATCAAGATGTTGATACTAAGATTTAAGCTTACTGTGTAGATTACTATTAGTTTTGGGACAAAGCCAGATAGTGGTGGTAGACCAGCTAAAGATAGGATTAACAATAATAAACTAAATTTTATATTTGTTGGTATGGTAAGAATATTTCTTGATATGTTGGGGTTATTGTACGTGTACACTTGGAATATTGTAAAGATTGGAACTACTATTATAGTATATATAATAAAATAGTATCATGATTGATATGATAGTCCACAGATATGAGGGACTAGAAATCACCCTATATATCTAATAGATGAATAGGCAAGGATTGTTTTTGCATCAGTTTGATTTAATCCTACTACACCACCAATTATAATTCTAAATAATAAGAATACAATTAATTCAATTTGATCTCTTTTCACATTATTAATTATAATTATTGCTGGGGCAACTTTTTGTCATGTTGATAGAATTATGGCTCAAGCTCAGTCACAACATTGAAGAACTGATGGGAATCAGTAATATGATGAGAATATCCCTATTTTAGTTATTAATGCGAATGATAGAATTATGCAATATATATTTATTGATACATAATTACTATATATTAAAAACCCAGAGAATAATATAATAGATGAGGCAAATGCTTGAATTAAAAGATACTTACATATTGCTTCTATATTTTTTTGTTTGGTAGATTTTGTTAAAAATGGAATAAATCTTAGTATATTAATTTCTAGCCCGATTCATTTACAAAATCAATTTGTTCTTGATGCTGCTATGATTGAGCTAATAATCATAATTACAGCCGATAAGCGTATAGTTGGAGTTAGTGAGCGGATGAAAGAAATAATCATAAGGGGTTGATGGAATTTAACCACCTTAAAAAAGTTAGAAGCTTTTTATTATGCTTAAACCCCTAAGATAGTCAATTAATAGAGCCTTCATTTCATTCATGGATTAGCTCGAGTAGAAGAATTAGTAAAAATAACAGAAAAATTATAATATGCTGGAATGAAAGTGATGTTGCTATTAGAATTGGAAATGGTATTAATAACACTACTTCAATATCGAATACAATAAAGATAATAGCTAGTAAAAAAAAGCGTGTTGAAAAAGGTAAACGGGTTTGATTATTTGGATTAAATCCACATTCAAATGGGGATATTTTATTACGGTCTAAATTTATTCGATGAAAGAGTAGTAGTGATAGGGAAAATACAAGAGTTGGGAGTATAATAGATACAATAAAAATAATTGTTATAATAAGCATTAATCAGAAGTAAAAACTTTCTTTCGATTAAAAGTCGAATGCTTAGACAAGCTCTCTGAATAAGTACTAGAAATTATTCATATTTAACGACATCAATGTTATATCCGTTAGTCCGGCTTAGTACTATGAAATTAAAATATTTAGGATGATAGTTAAAGGTAATACTAGAATTAAGACTCTAATTGAAAATGGCAAAAATCTTTTTCATGTAAGTATTATTAGTGAATCATACCGTATTCGAGGAAATGAGGCTCGTACTCATACAAAAATTATAGCTACTAATATAGTTATTAGGATTTGATACAAGGATAAGATTTTAATTATAGATGTTAAAAAAATAGAGGTTGTCAGTAGTCTCATAAAAAGGATATTTGAATATTCTGCTATAAAGATTAATGCAAATATACTTGAACCATGTTCAATGTTAAACCCTGATACTAGTTCTGACTCACCCTCAGCAAAATCAAATGGTGTGCTATTAGTTTCTGCTAAGTTGTTAATAAACCATAAAATTGATACAGGTAGTATAATTATCACGATTGTTGAATATAAGTAATTTGATATTATAGAAATATACTATTAATGCGGCTAATAGGATAAGTGTTATTCTAATTTCATATGAAATTGTTTGAGCTACACTACGTAATGTTTAGAGTTTGATCTCCATCCAGCAATAAATGTAGTGTACACATTTATTGCTGAAATACATAGGAAATATAAAATTCCAAATTGAATTCAAGATGCAGTGTTTTGATGTGGAAAGATCCTTCATATTATTAGTGATAAGAATAGTCCTATAATTGGAGCAATAATAAATGAGGTTTTATTGGCATTGGTTGGGGTTAGCTGTTCTTTTAAGAATAATTCGATAGCGTCAGCAAATGGTTGCGGAAGTCCCATGATAATTACTTTATTAGGGCCTTTTCGAAGTTGATTGTATCCTAGTAATTTTCGTTCTAGTAGTGTGTAAAATGCTATGGCTATTAGGGCCATAAGTATTCTAATAATAAAAGATATTGAAGCTGATAGGTTCACTAATATGAGATTTTATTCATATTTAGGGTTTAAACCTAATGCACTATTCTGCCACCATATTAAGTTATTAAATGATTCGAACATTTATTATAGATTTTCAAAATCTATTGTTTCCTAATCAAATAACTGCCACTGATTATCATCACTTGTCGATTGCAAATCAACTGTTCTATTTAAACTAAGCTACATAATAAGTGAATTGTAATTCATCTAATGATCCTAAATCATTTACATTTATCTGCCAACTTATTATAGTCTATAAGTAATTTTATTTATTCCTATTATAGGTTTATTTGGGTCCTTTCGTACTACAAATAAATTTATTTTATTGAAGATAGAATCTAACCTGGCTCACGCCGGTCTGAACTCAGCTCATGTAAGGATTCATAGGTTGAAACCTCCATCTATGACTTCTGCGTCATGGTGGTTCCTTAAGCCAACATCGAGGTGCCAAACAATTTTGTTGATAAGAACTCTAAAAAATTATTAGCCTGTTATCCCTAAGGTAACTTAATCTAGTGATCAAATATTGGATCTAAAAAGAATGAATTAATCTTATAAATTTTAGGATGTTTAATGTTCCTAGGTCGCCCCAACCGAATTTTAGTATAATAAGTTTATAGTTAAAATAAAGCTCTATAGGGTCTTCTTGTCTTTCAATTTTATTTAAGTCTCTTCACTTAAAGGATAGATTTTATTAGTATGTAGGAGACAGTATTTATTTCGTTTACCCCTTCATTCTAGTTTACAATTAATAAACAAGTTATCATGCTACCTTTGCACGGTTAGGATACCGCGGCCATTAAATTTTCATTGGGCAGGGCATACTTTCAATGAGTTCTAAAAGAAATGTTTTTGTTAAACAGTCGAAATATTATTTGCCGAGTTCCTTCTATATATTTTATATAATACTAGTGTTTACAAAATTATTATAATATTTAGTTTTATTACATACCTATCTATTTATATCATTTTATTGTTAGTTATTAAAAATAGCATTTTACGATAAAGTAGTGTAAGGTGGCTGTTATTAGGCCCACTAGTGATTATATTTATTGTGTTAATTGATTTTAATAATAAAACTTGTCTTTTATTATTTTACATTCTATTTCAGATGCCCTAATTTATAGTTTTTAGTAGAAACCAGCTATATTCTTATGCGGTTGGTATGTAGCCTCTGAAGATAGTTTTTTAAAAAGTAATGAAACACTTATTTATTAGTTCATAACAAGCTATCTTCAGCTCATAAAGAATTCGGGATCTTATTTTATAGTAGGGCTTGTAAACCCATTATGCACAAGGTACGTTATTTACTACTTTTCAAATTTATTAATTCCTTTACAGTACTTAATTTATTTAGCTATTGTTCTTTATTTTATTTCTTTATGTTAAATTGATGAGATGTTGTTTATTAGTCAAGTTAAAATAATTTTTATTTTTCTTCTAAGTGTAAGTTAGTGGCATTGTATATGCTATAACTTGAACAGATGCAACTTCCGTTACATCAACTATGTTACGACTTATCCTTTAAGGAGTGACGGGCGATTTGTACTTGTCTTAATTATTGATTCATTATAAGATCTTTATAATTACTATTAAGTCCACCTTTATAAATTAACTTATTAACTTATTTCGTAATCTCTATATAGATTCTAACCCATCTCAACCTAATTATAAGCTGCACTTTGACCTGACGTGTGATTTGATTAAAATTTTTGGTATACTCTCATAAAGGTATACTTTAGACGGCAGTACACTGACTGAGTTTCAAAATTAGGTAGCGCTTTCGTGGATTATCGAGTTAAAGGACAGGTTCCCCTAATTGAGTAAGACACCGCCAAATTCTTTGGTGTTTAAACTGTTGTTCGTATTTTCCGACTTTTATGGTAAGCTATTAATAGAAGGGTATCTAATCCTTGTTTTAATAAATAGTTTGAGTTAAGATATGTTTGGTTCTATTTATGTTTTAATTAAACCTATTGGTTAATTTTATTATATCTTATAGAGTCTTTATTATTAAAGGTCTTTCGTCTAACCTGGTCTTCGTCTGGCACGAATTTGGCCGACTTTAATTATGTCTACCAATTCACATTTTCATATATTGATTAGTTCTACCCACTGTATTATTAGATTATACAAATTTGTTATACTAAACTTTATACTTAAAGTTTTGTTATACATGAAAAAAAAAATTTAATAATTTAGTTAGAATCAAACTAATAATAAGGGAATTTCTTCATTTTTGGGGTATGAACCCACTAGCTTTTTTAGCTTACCTTATTAAAAGATAATATATTAATATACTCTTAAATCTGCAATTTAATGTTGCTTTTCAACTATATCTTTACAAGATTAATTCAGGCTTAGAAATCAAAAGTAATACTGGGAATAAGTGTAAAGTTAAAAGAAGATAGTCTTTAATGTTTACTTTTGGATAAATTAATAGGTATTTATTTGTATTAGCATGATTAATTATGGTATATATGTATAATGAGTACCCAGCAGTTAGAAATCTGATTAGACCTAGTATAATTATAGACAAATCTGAATATGAAATAATTTATGTTAGAAGTAAAATTTCTCTTATTAAGTTAATTGATGGTGGTGCAGCTATATTGATAATAGTAAAGATAAATCACCATAATGACAAGATAGGGGCAAAAATGATTGCTCCTTTTGAAATATAGATACTTCGTCTTTTTACTAAATCATAGTTTATATTGGTTATAATAAATAGTGCAGATGAGCTAAATCCATGAGCAATTATTATGGCTAATGCTCCTCATTTAGATGATGATATTATACCTGCGATCAGTAATCCTATGTGTCCGACAGAGAAGTAAGCAATTAATGATTTTAAGTCAGATTGGCGTAAGCAGATGATTCTTGTGATTACCCCCCAATCAATGAGATTCTTATAACAATAGATGAGACCCTTATTCTTATTCATGGGAATATTCTAGATATTCGATATAGGCCAAACCCACCAAGTTTAAGTAGAATGGCTGCAAGAATTATAGATCCAGCAACTGGTGCTTCAACATGAGCTTTTGGTAATCAAAGTTGAGTTAAATATATTGGAAGTTTTACTAGGAACCCTATAATACACAGTAGTCATAAATATTTATTATAGAATGGGTAAATTAGTTGTCTATGTATTATAAAGTTTGACCTATTAGAATAATAGGTGATTATAAGCAAGCATACAAGTATTGGTAGGGATGCTAGAACTGTGTATATAATTAGGTATAGTCTAGCTTGTAATCGTTCTGGTTGATACCCTCACTTTATGATTAAAATTGCTGTTGGGATTAATGAGGTCTCAAATCACACATAAAAATACAGGATTTTGGACGAGGAAAAACATAAAAATAAGATAAAATTAAGCACTATAACAGTGATAATAAAGTATTCCCCCCTATTTTTTGTTTGATTAATTTTGTATCTTGCTAAAATTATTATGGCTGAGATTCAAAATGTTAGAATAATGAGCGGGGTTGATAGTTTATCTACCATTGTTAATCTAGAGATTATAAATCCGTTATAATAGGACATATTTAGTAGTATATAGCATGATATTACTATTAAATTAAAAATTAATAGTGATCAGTATTTGAAATACTTAGATATTGCTAGTATAATTAATAGTGGTAGAAAAATTGTTAGCATTTTCTCAGAGAAATATTTTTAATTATATCATTTCCATATAGACGTACTATAATAACTAGTAATGTTAGCCCTAGCCTAGCCTCACATGCTCCAAGGGTTAATATAACTACTCTAAGTAATGGTACTTGTGTATTAAATAAAGTTATGAAAAAAGATAGATAAAGTAGTATCCTAAGGGTTAGCGCTTCTAAGCATAATAGAATATGTAGAAAATGGGTTTTGAATATAATTAGATTAGTTATTGCAATAATTGGTAGCAGTACTATAATTAATATTTGATAAGTCATAGAACTAGGGTACAACCTTTCTTTGATTTACAAGACCAATGCTATATAAGCTTCTAGTTCACCAGATAGCATGAGTATTGATTTTTAGCCTCCAAAGCCAATATTTTTAATTAAATTACTATCTAATATGATATATTGTCGGAAATTTTAAAATAATAAATAATAAATTAATGAGGAGGAGGAGGATTTTTAAAAGGGTGACAAGGCCCCACGTTGGGCGCCAATTGTCGGAAATTTTAAAATAATAAATTAATGAGGAGGAGGAGGATTTTTAAAAGGGTGACAAGGCCCCACGTTGGGCGCCAATTGTCGGAAATTTTAAATAATAATAAATTAAAATGATAAGAGGAAGCAATCTCCTCCTCTATCTTTCTCAGGGAATTTTTGTATGGTCCGACAATAATTTTTGTGTATATTTTTATCGTGAGTTCGACCAGTCCTGTGTGGCACTGGGCTTTTTCGAATTATATGATTTTACTGAGTAACACACGAACGCGTAAAAATATTCGATAACAATTTTATTAATCGACGGAAGTAAATAAAAGGAATTGAACTAATGAACTCTATAATAATGTAAATGTCAATGAACAAACTGGAATACAGGAATTAGAACTCTTCTTGTCGGGTCTTCAACTTGGAATATGTTTCTTGGCGTTTTAATCG
>NW_008704742.1:1707770-1712000 GCF_000326865.2 Helobdella robusta | reverse complement strand
GAACTATGCCAATGAGCATAGAATCACGCGTTAAGTCTCTTAGATACCAGAACAGGCACTGATTACTCGAAGCTGCCTAACTGGTGAACCCAAGGCTGACTCTTTGAGAACTTAAGACGTTTCTGAAACTATGCCAATGAGCATAGAATCACGCGTTAAGTCTCTTAGGGACCAGAAGAGGCACTGATTATTCGAAGCTGCCTCACTAGTCAACCCAGAGCGGACTCTCTCTAAGTTTTTTCACACCCTTCCTTATCAAAACAAAATTAGATTTTGTTTCGGGTGTTTTAAAACATAAAAATCTACAAGGCATGTCCAATTAATCAGAAAAAGTATTAATTAGATTTTAAAATAATTTATAATAATTTATGACGTCATCTAAATTGCAAAACAAAAAAAAAAATACGTTGTCACCTATCGAGTAAATTAACTTGCACCATGCCCCCTATCGAGTGAATAAATTTCGCGTTGAAAATTTTGCAGTATTTTTAGTCAGCATTATTTCATAATTCTGACACTTTCCACCACCCCCTCTTCCTGGTTAAAATAAATAAACAAAAATACGAAAGAAATAAATAATAAAAAATAAAAACAAACAAAACAAAACAAAAATTGTGCGCATAATGATTATAGGAAGGAATGCTATAACCAATGAGGAGAAGGCACAAATCTTCAAAAAAAAAAAAAAAACAAATCTTCTTCTGTCGAATACATAACAATAAAAAAAAAATAAAATAAAATAAGTATGAATCAAGAAAAAAAAACAAAATTCCCGTGACAAAGAAAATCTGCGAGTGTGGGTTTGTGGCGCAAAGACCTCGACACCTGGTTAGACATAAGAAGTACAATTGTGTGGGGAGGAGGGCTACTAAGGCGGACAATCCAGCACAGAACGAAAGTGCGAGGCCAAGCGTAGATGATCAGAGAGTCGTCCCCAACCTCGACAACGACGCTGTGGAAGAACTCATCACACTTGAGTTAGACGATTCGGATGTGCAAGCGCTGATCTGGGAACTAGGAGACATTCCTACTTTTGAACTCTTTTAATTTGTTTTAAAAACAAAAAGAAAAACTGTTTACTACTTTATTCCTAATAAAAGTTTTTTTTAAAATTTAATATGGCGTCTGCTTTATTTTTACGAACGTAAGATAGTTTAGTAAGTAAGACGTGTAATAAAGCTTCATTGTATGATGTACCATTGAATGATGTAATTTGAAATTCGTCACCAATTTCAACGTTGTGTGCCAGTTGTAAGAATTTGTACAATTCAAATAATAATTCTCTATATAATGACATATGCATAAAATAACAAAACAATGACATTTGTCTGAAAATTGTACAGTTCAAATAAGTCTCTATATAATGACATATGCATAACAACAAATAAGATTAAATTAAAATTAAATTAAACAAAACACAGGAAACAAAAACATTGTTTTCATACATGCTTCAATTTATTTATGTGTACGACAATAGTTTTATAACCATTACACTTCTTAATTTCAAAATTTACATCACTTATTTGTCTTGAAATCATGTAAGGGCCGTCATATAACTTTGTCCCCTTAGGATACTTATTTTTAACGTGCTTTGGATTATAATAATAAACCATTTGTCCTTCTGAAAATTGTTTATCCTTTACTCTTAAGTCATACTGTGCAAGTAATATTTTAACATCTTTTTCTTTATCAACAAATTGACCCAAATCTGGTACTACTGAATGTTTGATGACGTCTTTAATTAAGGATAGGTCTTTGTCTTTCACTTGTTCTGCAACCCAATCAACACCGTTTTCTACTTTGTTTTCTGTTATAACACCACATACTGCTCTCGACAATCCATCAGCGTTTGTATGTTTACTTCCTGGCCTATGCTCAATAGTGTAATCGTACTCTTCAAGAATTTCAATCCATCTTGCTTGTTGTCCTATTGGTTCTGGTGTTTTTCTCAGCCACTGAAGCGCTGCATGATCTGTTCTTATTTTGAATGAACGACCGATCAGATACTTCCTGAACCTTTTCACAAATGTTATAATTGCAAGTAATTCTTTCCTGGTTACATTGTAATTCATCTCATGTTTATTAAATAACTGACTACCGTAACAAATGGGTTTTTCTACTCCATCTTGTAATTGTGAAAGTACTGCACCCATAGCTTTATCTGAAGCATCGCAATCTAAAATAAATGCATCCTCGTCATTAGGTAGAGCTAATATTTCAGAACTGATTAATTTTTCTTTCAAACTATCAAAAGCAGTTTGGCATGCGTGCGTCCATTGAAACTTGTTACATTTCTTTGTCAATTCATATAACGGAGCTGCTATTTCTGAAAAATCTGGTACAAATCGTCTGTAGTACTGGCACAAACCTACAAATGCTCTACTTTGTTTCAGTGTAGTTGGTACTGGCCAATCTTTGATTGCTGTAATTTTAATTGGTCCGTTCCGATCCCTTTATCACTAACTATATAACCTAAACAGCTAACTGATTTCTGCATTAAATGACACTTCGACGGTTTGAGCTTTAAATTTGCCTGGTGCAATCTTTGAAACAACAGTTCTAATCTTTTTAAATGTTCGTTTAAATTTTTACTAAATATAATTATATCGTCTAAGTAAACTAAACAGGTTTCAAAATTTAATCCTATCATGATATTGTCCATTAATCTTTGAAATGTGGCAGGAGCGTTACAAAGTCCAAATGGCATTCTAGGAAATCTGAAAGTACCGCGATGACAAACAAACGTGGTCTTATTTCTGTCTTTAGGATGAACTTCAACCTGATGATATCCTGATCTTAAATCGAATGAACTGAACCATTGGGATCCAGACAACAAATCGAGACATGAGTCTATTCGAGGAAGTGGATACACATCTTTAATCGTTATTTCATTCAACTTTCTATAATCCACACAAAATCTGTAGGAATTATCTTTCTTTTTAACTAATACTAAATTAGAAGCCCATTCGCTCTGACAAGGTTCTATAACTTTTTGCTGTAACATCTCTTCTAACAAATTGTCAATGATTGGTAGATGTGCTCTAGGTTGCGGTCGCAATGCTTGGCGAAATGGTCTGTTTGCTCCGGTATCAATTTCATGTTGCGTTACATTAGTTCTTCCTAAATCAAACTCGCTTAATGAGAGAATATTTTTATACTTCAGCAACAACTTTCTCAAGTTACCACGAATATTATTTGGAACACTGGAATGTACCTCATCAACTATTGTTTTTATAGTCTCATCATATTCTTTGGTGGGCTTGTTATTTGATTCTTGAACTTCATCATCAACTACAACTACTTCATGTAATTTGGTGATTACTTGATCCTTAGGTATTTCAACTTTCTCATCAGATATGTTACATACTCTAATACTCGTAGACGGTTTATTGACATCAATTAATGATCTCGCAGTTAACAAATTGTTTTTGATTTTATTTATGCTAGTTGACCATGCTGTATTCTGTCCTAAAGGCTTCAAATTTGATTTTTCTATAAACGTCTGAATGAACATTTCACTGCGGGGTGGGATGACAGCTGTAACTTTCGAAATGCATCTTATATCTGTTTCTTGTCTAGATTTTACGAGGTTGTAACTTTTTCCGTTTATTACAACACTACTCCTTCCAAAATTCCAAATGCAATTGTTATCATATAACCAATTCTTTCCTAGAATTATATGATCAACGTTTGGTGACACATAGAAAGTTGTAAGAATCTTCTGATACTTAAGTTCTAATGGCAGTGTAATTGTTCCGTTTACTATTAACTCCATGTTATTAACTGCATACAATTCTTTGTTACTTTTCAAAATTTTCAAATCATCAACAAATTTCTTTGGACAAAGATTTACATCTGCACCACTATCTAGTAGGCATTTTAAATGTTTGTTTCTAAATACAGCTTCTAAATGAACTAACGCTTCCTTATCATGGTTACACTTGGAGGGTGTTTTTACTGTTTGAACGTTTCGATTTAATCTCGTCGTATTTTTAAAACTACCAACATTTTGTCTGAAGTTATTAGTGTTCACTTGACTGAAGTTTCTGTTATTTTGCTGATAACTACTTTTTTTTTGGTCAATCGTACTGTTGTTTCTGATTAAATTATTATTATTTCCAAACTTATTGTTAACATCTTTTCTCTGATTGTTATTTCTGGTTTCAAACTTATCTCGTTTAATCTCGTCAATCATGCTGAACAATTTTTCTATTTTGTATTCATATTGTA
>NW_008704742.1:1567743-1707720 GCF_000326865.2 Helobdella robusta | reverse complement strand
AGCCTTGACAGTCTGTTAACTTCCTGGGACACATCTCGAATGTTCTGATCTTTTTGTAATCTAAGCTGCGATAAACTATACTCGTGTGTTTCTGAATAGTTCGATGGTCCAAATCGTTTAAACAACAGCTCTTTAATCTCGTTATACGTGACTGTGTCAATATCTGGCAATTCGTGAAATACACCTCTTGCTTTCCCATCTAGTGCATGCAAAAGGGATAGTGCTTTTTCTTGTGATGTCCACTTATTTACTTTTGCGGTTATTTCAAATTGACAAAAATACTCAGTTATATCTTCTGAGCCATTAAATCTACTAACTCTCCACTCTTTAGTTTTACTAAAAATTCTATTATTTACATTTACTTCCTCATCTGGCATCTCACTTTGCCTAGGATGTGTTTTGCGATTTGGCATGGTGCAACTCAAATACAAATCTTAATACTATCAAAATATCAAATGTGTGCAATTACTCGATAATGTAATAAAAATGCAAAAAAAACAAGAAAAATTGTTATATTTTACAACGAGTTACTCAGTAAATCAATCGTAAACGAAATTCGATACTTCAAAAACTGAAGTAATAATTAAAAGTAAAATGGAAACCTCGATAACTTGAAAAATTGTTATTCGAGGCCCCACGTTGGGCGCCAATTGTCGGAAATTTTAAAATAATAAATAATAAATTAATGAGGAGGAGGAGGATTTTTAAAAGGGTGACAAGGCCCCACGTTGGGCGCCAATTGTCGGAAATTTTAAAATAATAAATAATAAATTAATGAGGAGGAGGATTTTTAAAAGGGTGACAAGGCCCCACGTTGGGCGCCAATTGTCGGAGATTTTAAATAATAATAAATTAAAATGATAAGAGGAAGCAATCTCCTCCTCTATCTTTCTCAGGGAATTTTTGTATGGTCCGACAATAATTTTTTGTGTATATTTTTATCGTGAGTTCGACCAGTCCTGTGTGGCACTGGGCTTTTTCGAATTATATGATTTTACTGAGTAACACACGAACGCGTAAAAATATTCGATAACAATTTTATTAATCGACGGAAGTAAATAAAAGGAATTGAACTAATGAACTCTATAAGAATGTAAATGTCAATGAACAAACTGGAATACAGGAATTAGAACTCTTCTTGTTGGGTCTTCAACTTGGAATATGTTTCTTGGCGTTTTAATCGTACAACTTCGACGTGTGTATCCGATGGTGATGTCGATACAACTCCAATAAATAAAAGAAAATGAATCACAAAAATCGGAGCCTATGGAAATTCCAAGCTGCGTGTGAAACTATACCAATGAGTATAGAATCCAGCAAAGAACCCTAGGTCCACAAATAGCACAAGAAACAAAACAACGAGGCGGATTCGTTTTCACAGAACCCAAGGCCTGTTTTCACTGGGCCTGTCTGTCAGTCGGTCGGCTTTCGCACAACCTTGGCCTGTTTTCACTGTGCCCCATATTATAAATTAGAAGAACCAAAATATGTTTCTGATTAATTGGACATGCCTTGTAGATTTTTATGTTTTAAAACACCCGAAACAAAATCTAATTTTGTTTTGATAAGGAAGGGTGTGAAAAGACTTAAAAGAGCAACTGGGTTCACCAGTTAGAGAGCAACTGGGTTCACCAGTTAAAGAAACTGGGTTGACTAGTGAGGCAGCTTCGAATAATCAGTGCCTCTTCTGGTCCCTAAGAGACTTAACGCGTGATTCTATGCTCATTGGCATAGTTTCAGAAACGTCTTAAGTTTTCAAAGAGTCAGCCTTGGATTCACCAGTTAGGCAGCTTCGAGTAATCAGTGCCTGTTCTGGTATCTAAGAGACTTAACGCGTGATTCTATGCTCATTGGCATAGTTTCAGAAACGCCTTAAGTTCTCAAAAGTGGATTCAGTACGAGACTCTATGCTCATTGGCATAGTTTCGCACGCGTACTGAAGACACACAATTTGTTACCGGTGTTGTTCTGACTCTTGTTGTCTTGTGTTGGTCGTGCGAAAGCCGATCAGACTTGACGGCCCAGTGAAAACAGGCCAAGGTTGTGCGAAAGCCGACCGACTGACTGACAGGCCCAGTGAAAACAGGCCCTTGGTCGTGCGAAAGCCGATCAGACTTGACGGCCCAGTGAAAACAGGCCAAGGTTGTGCGAAAGCCGACCGACTGACTGACAGGCCCAGTGAAAACAGGCCCTTGGTCGTGCGAAAGCCGATCAGACTTGACGGCCCAGTGAAAACAGGCCAAGGTTGTGCGAAA
Organism: Helobdella robusta; assembly: GCF_000326865.2. Taxonomy (NCBI): domain Eukaryota; kingdom Metazoa; phylum Annelida; class Clitellata; order Rhynchobdellida; family Glossiphoniidae; genus Helobdella; species Helobdella robusta. The sequence goes on along the minus strand of NW_008704742.1, from coordinate 1,705,465 downwards.
GCCGACCGACTGACAGACAGGCCCAGTGAAAACAGGCCTTGGGTTCTGTGAAAACGAATCCGCCTCGTTGTTTTGTTTCTTGTGCTATTTGTGGACCTAGGGTTCTTTGCTGGATTCTATACTCATTGGTATAGTTTCACACGCAGCTTGGAATTTCCATAGGCTCCGATTTTTGTGATTCATTTTTTTATTTATTGGAGTTGTATCGACATCACCATCGGATACACACGTCGAAGTTGTACGATTAAAACGCCAAGAAACATATTCCAAGTTGAAGACCCGACAAGAAGAGTTCTAATTCCTGTATTCCAGTTTGTTCATTGACATTTACATTATTATAGAGTTCATTAGTTCAATTCCTTTTATTTACTTCCGTCGATTAATAAAATTGTTATCGAATATTTTTACGCGTTCGTGTGTTACTCAGTAAAATCATATAATTCTTAAAAGCCCAGTGCCACACAGGACTGGTCGAACTCACGATAAAAATATACACAAAAATTATTGTCGGACCATACAAAAATTCCCTGAGAAAGATAGAGGAGGAGATTGCTTCCTCTTATCATTTTAATTTATTATTATTTAAAATCTCCGACAATTGGCGCCCAACGTGGGGCCTTGTCACCCTTTTAAAAATCCTCCTCCTCATTAATTTATTATTTATTATTTTAAAATTTCCGACAATTGGCGCCCAACGTGGGGCCTTGTCACCCTTTTAAAAATCCACCTCCTCATTAATTTATTATTTATTATTTTAAAATTTCCGACAATATATATATATATCACGATCTTGTTAGATTACGTCGGTTGGTCGCAGAACTTCGAGTAAATAATGGTAATAGACCATAATTTTTACAATATTCTATAAATTCTACCGAATTCTTTTAACTTCTAATTCTCGAGAGAGATGGAGCAGTCTGTGCTCGCGATCTTGTTCGATTGTTAGATTACGTCGGTTGGTCGCAGAACTTCGAGTATATGTTGGTAATAGAACATAACTTTTACAATATTTTATACAGTAAAAATTATGGTCTATTACCAATACATACATATATATATATATATATATATATATATATATATATATATATATATATATATATATATATATATATATATCATTGTTAAATTTCTTGTCACGTAGATCGTTTAATTAATTGATATAATTTAATATTGAAAGACATTAAAAAAAAGAAATAAACTAAGCAACGTTCTTGACTTAACTCTGAAGACCCATCACACACATAAGATTCTTATGTCTTGGTCCTACCATTGGTTTTGTCAGGGCATCAGCAACTTGAAGTTTTGTCGCAACTCGTTCAACTGAAACTTTTTCTTCTGCAACCTTTTCTCTGACAAAGAAATGTCTAATGAGAATATGCTTTGTTCTTTTGTGAAGTTCTGGATTATGTGCGGAACGAATCGCTGCTTCATTGTCGACAAAAATTTTTGGCTTTTTTTTAGATCTACAATGTCGTTAAACAATCATTTGAGCCATATTACTTCACGAGCTGCTTCACTTGCGGCAACGATTTCTGCTTCGGTAGTTGAAATCGCAACTGAGTGTTGACGTTGGCTAAACCAACTGATCACGCTTCCTCCAAACATACAGATTACACCTGATGTCGATCTTCCACTAGATTTATCTCCTCCATGATCTGCATCACTGTAGGCTATTAGTGTATTGTTTTGACCAGACTTGTAAACAATACCGACATCAGCTGTGCCTTGCAAATATCTGAAAATTTGCTTGACTTGTGCTACATTGAACTTGCTGGGTTTCTCCAAACTCCTGGATGCTACTCCAATTGCATATGCAATATCTGGTCTTGTTCCCGTCATCAAGTACATCAATGCACCAACTGCTGATCTGTAAGGAAATTTAACTTCCTCGTGTTCGTTTTTCTTTCCATCTAACTCCTCAGATTTTGTAATCGGAGTTGTACAGGATTTACACTGACTCATCCCAAACTTTTCAAGAATCATTCTTGTGTACGATGACTGACTGACTTTAATATTTCCCTTCTCATCTTGATTGATTTTTGATCCAAGGAAATATGTTGCAGGTTTAAATGTTATCTTGAACTCTGACTTCAATTCTTTTTCAAAATTTTTAGTTCCTCTTAATCGGTTCATGCAACTAGTCCATCATCAACATACAGTGCAAGTATGAGTTTCTTTCTTCCCTGTATTCTAATGAACAAACAAGCATCTGCATCGCTTTGTTTGAAATGTCTCTTTTTCAAGAATTCAGCAAAGCGTTTGTTTTAACATATTGGAGCTTGTTTAAGTCCATAAAAATTTCGCTTTAGTTTACAGACTTTTCCTGAATTATCTTTAAAACCTTCAGGTTGCTCCATGTAAATATCTTCATCTAGTTTGCTGTATAGAAATGCTGTTGACACATCAAACTGCATGAGTGACATCTTTTCATTTGCAGCAACACTTAATAGTGTTCTTATAGTTGAACATCTGACCACAGGACTATAGGTTTTTCCATAGTCAATTCCCTTTTTCTGAGAAAAACCTTTTACCATTATCCTGGCTTTAAAACGTTCAACAGAACCATCTGGATTGTGTTTTACCTTGTAGACCCATTTGCATGATATTGCCTTATGACCTTTTGGAAGATTTACCAAATCCCACGTTTGATTTTCCTCTAATGACTGCATTTCACTGTTCATGGCTTTAAACCAATCATCTTTTTCATCACTTTGAATGGCATCTTTGTAGCTCACTGGTTCAAGTACTTCACATAATGCAGACATAACGAAAGGATCATAACGAGATGGCTTTTTGATATTATTTCTGTCACGTAAAACCATACATTTGGTCTTTTGATTACAACAATCAGATTGATCTTCTTCATCAGATAAAACTGAACTACGGTTGTGAACATCTTCATCAGTTGAATTACTTTCTTTAATTATCAGAATGCCATTTTTCACAATTTCTTACAATGTAACCTTGCAATTTGCAATAATGACATATCAGTCGGTTTGGTTTGCTGACAAATTTATCTTATTTTTGACCTTTCATGTTTAGTGATAATGACTTTTCAGTTGTTGCTTTGACAAATAATACTTTATTACATTCAGTTTTGCCTTCCAAGGATCTCTCATAGCTACTCAGTTGATTTGTGAGTGTTTCAACTGTTCTTTTAGTCTTGTTCAACAATCTCCCTGTTTGCAGCAAATGAAAAATATTTTTCTGACAGAGTTTCAATTATTTGAAACATCAGCAACAAGTCACTGTTTTCATCTTTTCCTAACTCAACCTTTAAATCTTTCCAAAGATTTTTGAGTTTTGTAACATGAGTGACAACATCATCACTTTCATCCATTTTATATCTAAAGAACTTCATGCATAAGTTGTATGCTGTATTTTCATTAACTTCATCATACAATCTGTGAAGTTCTAACCAAACATCTCTGGCATTACTGAATGAACGAACTTTTTCATACGATATTTTGCTATCTCATCTTTATTTGAGTCATCGTTTAATTCATCTGGAACTTTTAATTTGCCATTTACTACGTCCATTATATCAGGAATGCCGCGTAGTATTATACAAACTCTCGACTTCCAGTTCAACCAATTACTTTTGCATTCTAGGTGTTTGATTTGCATTTTTGATAGATCCATTTCTTCTTTGTCTTTCAATTTGACCTTTTAATAAGAAGCAAAATATCGACTTTCAGAGAATGAAGAAGCACGTGTTTTCTCTTCACTTCAGTCTTCACAAAGGAATTTTCAGATATTTCTTTATTTTAAATTTTCTTCGTCAAAACAATTAATTAAGAAAAACGTTATCTGGGTCCCACAACCTGTTAAATTTCTTGTCACGTAGATCGTTTAATTAATTGATATTAGTATTGAAAGACATTAAAAGAAGAGAAATAAACTAAGCAACGTTCTTGACTTGTTTATTATCAACCGGATCAACAGAAAAGGAGAAAGTGAAGTTACATACAAAGCAAAGAACATTTGGTCCAAAAAAAAAAATGTATATCATAAATCATAATGTTTTAAAATAAAACATAAAACTTAACATTGACGACCTGAACATGAGGTCTTCAAGGTTAAATTCTTAAAGCTTAGAGTGGAAATAACGTCAGATATTTGTTCCTTAACCCAATTTTTGTACTCTCTAAGTCCAAAGCTTTTCAAGTAAAAAATGTGGTAGAACCTAAATGTTGGCAACAAAACTGAAACATCAAAATACATTTTGGTGATTCAAATTTTTTTGACACTAGTTCTAGGAGTATCAGATTTTAAAAACCACTGTGGACAAATGCTTTCTATTCCTGAACCAAAAGCGTGTTTGTGAAGCATAGCGAAGAATATAATAAAAAACCATTAAAAATGTCAAAAGTTTTTTAAAATCATCATTGAACCGCACATTTTTCTTAGTACATTGCAAAACAATTTGATCACAACATTAGTATAGGTGTGCATCTTAAGTTGAACAAAGTTTGAAAAAGTCCATTTCTAGTAACCGTAGCGGCGACTTTAGTGGCAATTTTTGTAAACGAGATAATAAAACTCGAGTTAAAGTTTTATCGAAAACAATGATGAACAAATAACTTTTTAGAAACTGTTGTCGTTTCGATTACTTTTATTTTGTAGATGATAACAATTCTAGATGGTAACGCATATTCTGGAGAACATCGTCTTCGTATCAGCTTTGGAATACATTTCATACAAATTTGAGGAGTGCTCAACACAGCTGAAGGTGCCAAACAGAATTTTAATTTTTTTCTACTCGGTCAGATTTTTATATACCTTTAAACATAAACTTCACACACACACACACACACACACACACACGCACACACACACACACACACACACACACACACACACACTACTGTCTCAAGGGTTTTATTGATTTAATTATATTATTACCTTTTTGCTTTGCGTTTTAAATTCTTACTAAAAACTGTATTTTTAGCAAATTTCAAGACTGCAGTATAGCAAAATATTCAATTCCTTAAGTTAAAATAATAAAAATAAACATTTTTCATTTTGAAATAGAAAACTAAAAGATCAAGTAACAGTAACAAAAATTTAATTGATGTTTCAACATTTCTAATATTTTGGTTCACTCACTAGAGTTTTAATCTTAATAAAATACCCCAGACAACTGATTAAACATGTTTCAAAATGGAAATTTAGTTTTGTCCCATGCCTTTATCTGTCATAAATATTTGGTAGAAGTTATGATTTTTTAATTTTAATTTAGCTTAGATTAATTATTAATAGAATGGTGTATTCTAATAATTATAATTCAATTTATAAAAGTTTTAAAATAATATTTGAATTGCTAATAACTTTTAAAGCTAAATAATAAAAATGTATAAATGCGTTCATAATCAATAGAGGTTGGATCATTGCTTATAAAAAAGATAACAATAAGTGAGAGAGAGGCGCAAATGTTACTGGAGAAATAGATTTTTAAACAATGTGGATAGAAGTGCATTTACTATGTGCGTGCATGCTCAGTTTTTATATTCCTATATTTCTGCTCACGAGTTGCACGTTATATGGGTAAGACATTTTCGATTTAACAGACTGCTTCAATTTCTTTCTTTCGTATAGTGAAGGTGATGATCAATCAACTAAGATACATCGATTATTCTTGTGTTAATCAAATTCTCGTATTTTATTAAATTATGCCACAAATATATTTTCTATTTTTGAACGGATTACTAGAAATGTTTTAAAAATTTTAGCGATTTAAAATTTTAGTACGTTCACCAACTTCTTAAAAATGTATTCAAAGCAAATAATTGGAATTTTTATCATTTTACTGACAAAGAAGTGTGTGAAAAGTGTTACAATAAATAAAATCAGCTACAAAGATGGCGGTCAAATTATGCCTTATACTGATGATATGGATCATTACAAATTTGTCGGTTAGTTTATAAGCTTTGTTTTAGTTTTATAATTGTTGATTCAATAATTATCGATAAACAAATAAATTTTTCGTATCATCATAATGAGTTTTTAATATGGAAAATAGTTTAAAGTGTCTGGTTTTTAAGGCGGTAATGTTCTAAATACCTAACGCATTATTACCTATGGCGGATCTCCACTTTGACTTTAATGACTACTTGAAAAATTATGAATCTTTAAATTCCACCCTTTCTCTGCAATTATTGCAAAGTCGTATAAAAATGTAAAAATGTATTTTATATTTATTTATTTTTATTTTCTAAAAAACAGGATCTTGAAAAATATTTCAGAAAAAAAAATTAATTTTTTAAAAAATTAATAACAATTTTTGTAGTCGAAGTCGGATGGAAAAATCCGACCCCGACTCCGGCCCCTCAAAAATTTCCGACTCCGCCAAAATTTCCGACTCCAACCGGCTTTGGTTACAACATGCAATAAAATATGTTACATATATAAAATATTAATTATGTTAAAAAACTGATAAGATGAAGAAATAAATAAATAAATGATAATATGGTCAATTGAAATAAGATTAACCAAAAGACGGATTAGTTATTTATATATTTATGTGCTTTGGAATGAATGTTGACAGGTTGATTGTGTGGTAATTAGATAAATAGGTTTACGTTGACGAAAGTAGTGGGTGGTAGTTTTGATTTGCGGTAGAAGAAAATAATTGACGTTGTTTACATTAGTTTATATTTTCTTGAATAATCTGGAATCAAGTTTGTAGAATATTTGAGTAACAGTAAGATATGTTAAAAGTAGTTAGTTGAAGCAAATTAATTTTTTGATGAAAGTTTTTAAGTTGTTGTGTAACAAAGCCAAACAAGGAAGGAGCTGCATACTTGATGTGCGAGATGGTCAGTGATTCTTTCATGTTGAACAGTTTGATACTGTTATAACCGTGAGAACGATGGAATTACGCTAAATAATTAATTATTGTTATGTTGTTATATTTTTTATCTTCGCTTGTAAGTTGTAATTGTGATTTATGTAGTTATTTAGATTAGTTTATTGTTTCTATTACTGTTGGTATTTGAATAAACGTTCAGCCAAATTTGCGTTTGAAGCAGTTGTGTTTAATTATCGGAAATTGACAATCGTTGGAAGCTACAGCACTGGTGTTGGAAATATAAAGATCTTTGAATTTATAACATTCGTGTTAGTAGTTGCAAGCGTCAAAGATTTCAACATTGGTGTCAGAAGTAAAATTTTTGATGGACAAAATTTTCTGTAATCAAAAATGCCGGCACTAGATGAACTCAATACAGGTTATCTGAGAAAGAAAGTACAACAACGAAACCTCGACTCGAAAGGTACGAAGGCAGTTTTGGGACGCTCTAATAAATGAAAATCACAAACCAGATGAGTTCGACTTTCCGGGTTCTATAGAAGAACTGAAACCGAATGAAAAACCGATTTTAATAGAAAGATTCGATAAGCAGGCAAAAAAGACTAAACCAGATCGAACAGGGACTAAACGACAAGATCGACCAGCAATCTAAAATTTCAGACCAAAACTAAACGACACGTTTGACGGAATAAACAAAAAAAGAATTAACCGGATGAGCGAAAATTGTGCCTAACCGAACTAGAAAAGTATGTTATCATTACTTGAAGTCGTCGTTGATGATTAGCAAATAATTTTCTCCTACTTCAAAAAACTTATGGCTTTGTAAAAACTAAAGCAAATTTGAAAATCGACTGCTCAATCAAACAGTTAAAAAAGGAACTAAAACAAAACTGCTAAAATGTTTTTAACAACAACATCTCAAAGCTGAGTAAATTATTACGAAATAGGCTGAAATTAAAATCGTCAAGGAAAACGTACCCCGCAAAAGCTACAAATCAATTCAACGACAATTTTTGGAAGGCATGCAGATCATCGTTTTCATCATCTACAAATGTATCTTCTCAGTTCAATGTGGCCAACGAAAAAAATTTTTCCTCAATGGGTTGATGGCTGACGCGAGATCCTTATTCTATTTCCAGACTGGATTCCTCTCCTACTGGAACCGTCATTTAGAGGAGACATTGAAAAACTGACCTACAAAGAAGTCGCTGCGATCATACGAAAGTGCAAAGCCAAGGCCACACCTTGTCCGCCTGAGCAGATTTTGGTGATTGCACTGAAGGGATGTCCAATTCTCCGCACATATTTTCACAAATTGATAGTAGTTAGATGTTGGAATTCTGCAACTATTCCGATATGCTGGAGAAAAGCTTTAACAATCTTTATTTATAAAAAAGTTGATACGAACGATCGGGCGAACTGTCGCTCCATAACTCTGCAGCCCATACTATACAAAATATTTTCTACTCTAATAAAGAATCGTTTTCACAAATTCCTCCTAAAAAATAATTTCCTCTATCAGTACAGACATTTAGAAGGTATTTTGATCTGGCTAAACAAAATCAGATGCTAACACACTTGATGAAAAATTCAAAAAAAACATCAACACACAATAATTCGGAATGCGTTCAGTGAAGTGAGCCATTATCTCTTAAATTCCTCAATTATTTCATGATTTAATTTTATCAATTTACTCCAACTATACAATATCAATCAACGATCAACTCACACTATTGTTACCGGTTAGAAAGGGGTACATGGGGATCCGTGTTCGCCGTTATTGTTTAACATCTGTTTTAATCCTTTAATGAAAATCTTGGAAATCCAGGAATTTAAACAATGCGGCTACTTGTGGAGACCAACGTCAAATTTTAAAGCTAGATCGTGGTTACAGTTCGCAGATGATACAGCAATAATAGCAAGTAATTCGGAAAGGGCTCAAAAACTGATCGATTTGAATTTAGCCTGATGTAGATGGTTAGATATGCAAATGCGAGTAGACAAAAGATGGCTCATATGATCAATTTTTACCTAGGTTGACAATAGACGACATACCAATTCCAGCCATTGAATTTGGCTCCGGATACATATACCTAGGTAAAATATACGACTCGAACTAAAAGATTCAAAAGCCAAGAAAGAAATGGTTCCAAAATTAACAAGACTGTTAAATATCACAACTGATCTAAATGTTTCCACTCAGATGAACTTTGAATCACGTAGTTACAATTTTTCACTAACGTGATCACAAATAATTTGTGACAGAAGCTGCTAGAAAAAAGCTAACGATGCCAATTAGCGGCTGTATATCGATGGTGCTAAGGCTACCATTGAAGGTCGGAGGTCACAACATTGTTTTGCTCAGAGACAAGGTGTTGAGAATAAGACTAAAGCTTCGTAATTACTTTAAAACAAGCTAAAATGCAGAGATTTGCTGCTGTTTTTGGCGGAAAACGTCAATAGACTACAAACTGGTGGATAACTTGCGTTCAGATGCAGACACAACAAATCAGTCGTTAAAGCGCTTAGAAGATAACCGAGTAACTGCCTTCTGGAATCATGGGTGTCGCTTCAGAGTCAGGGTTGCCTGGTCAAATTGGTGACAGAGGTAATATCATCATCTCAAATATCCTAATGGTCTAAACAATTAGATACAATCTCAGAAACTATGTACAAATTTGCTAGAAAATATACCCTCCAAGACTCAACGGACCACAACAGTGACACCGCATCACAACCAACATCGCCAGGAAATAATTTCTACTCCAAACTACCGGTCATCGTCGTCGTCGACTGATGAAGCAACAGAATCAGTTATCCCCGGCATCAAATTGCCAAGAACGCCAGCCCAATGGTCCAAAGCCAATGTCTTCTTTTTGCTACAATACAAACTACCACCAAGTCTCAACAACATAGACAAATTCACAATTACATTTCAAAAAATGATATACAATTAGTTTGCTCAAAATTACGGCTCTGTAAAAGCGAACCCTGACTAAAACAAAATCACAAACAAAAACGTAAAGGATCTAAAAAAAATTTAAACATCTAAAAAAACAATAACCACTACTTCGAGAATCAAATCATTAACATAAGCAAAACTCTACCTTCAAAACTATTGTCGATGAAGCTGTTTAAATGTGCAGAAAAAATCAGACATCACGATGCAGCTTGGACAGCAATTTTAGTGGTCGTGCAAAATAATATTCGCCACAACAGAAAACTTGAGATCACTTTTCAACGTCGACGAATGTTACAAATGCTTCACAAATATACTAAACAACTCAAATCATTGCAAAAAACGTCAGCTTCCTAAACGGATACAAAAACTTGAATCGCCAGCTACGCCCTTCAACATCAGTCCTCCTTCCCACCAAGAGATTACAACAATAGTCTACAAATACAAATCAAAATCATCACTTTGCCCGATTGACCAGATCTCAGTTATCCCTTTCAAAAAATGCCCTATATTGCATACAACTTTGCATCAACTACTAACACAATGCTGGGTATTTTCCAAAATCCCTTCATGCTGGAAAAGGTGTTCACAATATTAATTTACAAAAAGGGAAATGCTCGAGATCCGGCCAACTTCAGACCCATAACCCTGCAGCAAACGCTCTACAAAATATTTTCTTCTCTCGTCAACAATAGACTATACAACTTTCCAAATCAAACAACATGATCAACAAAAACATACAAAAGGATTTCTACCCAAAGGTAGATGGCCTGACTGAACACACACAGCTTTTAACTTACATGATCAACGACGCTGAAAGGCACCAGAAAACAATGATTATCACACTTCTGGATTTGCGAAATGCCTTTTGGGAAGTTAGTCACGGCCTAATCTCATCAATCATAGTTTTCGGTTGCAATTAGTTGACTCCACCCATCCCAGTCAAGCGAGGTGGGCTTCAAAGCAATCCCGTCTCCCCATTGCTCTTCAACCTCTGCTTCAACCCCTTAATGAAAAAACTAGAAAAAACTGAGTTTCAACAATGTGGTTACATATTGGGCCCAACTTCAAGCCTTAAAACAAGAGCATGGTTGCAATTTGCTGACGACACAGCAATCATCGGCAACAACACTAAAAGTGCACAGAAGCTTATTGATGTAAACCAGGCTTGGTACAACGCAACTGGCATGAAACTAAAAATCGACAAATGCTCAACAACAAAAAAATGGTGCATATGAGCAATTTCTTCCGATGCTGACGATCGATGACAAGCCGATTCTTCAGGTTGATATCTCAAACACTATGCCGAATCTTCGCGGATCAAACTACGCAATTATCTGAAAGCAAACGGCCGTGGCAAACTGAAGTGTTTGTGGGCCGAATCGTTCAACAACTACGTCAAAAATAACAACTAGTTCCCAGATTTGAGCAACATCAAACCGACGCTCAAAGCGCTAATGCTGCGACAGCAAAGTGCAGAATTTGAACGGATGACTTCACTCCGCTGTCTGGGTACAATAATCAAGGCAATTAGTAGTCATATTCCTGCGGCTCGGATTGCTCACTGGTCGCGATACATTGCCAGCCTTCCAGAGGTTCTGCACAGATTTGTCAGAAAAAGTTTGATACAGCAACTGCCGACAAATGCAAATCTGTCCAGATGGGGAAAGTCTTCTACTGCCCAGTGTCCATTATGCAGCAATCAACAAACTTTACAAACATGTACTCTCCAACTGCAGCTCAGCATTGGCCTTAAAGAGGTACGTACACAACAAGACACAACAATCATTTAACAATAATTCTAGAAAAAATGAAATCATGTGCCTACCTAGAAGTCCTCATTTTTGCAGATCTAGAGACAGATGAATTTCAACCACTATCTTGCTTATTCAAGTCATTGCGACCAGACGAAACAATTGAAATACTGAAATTAAGTCTGTCACAAGACTAACTTTCTAAATTTTAAAGAATATAAACTATCTAAATACTCTGGTAACTTGCAAAATAACTTGATTGACAACTTTAAAAATAAAAATCAATACATTCAAAATCTCAGCTCTAAGTTTATTTAAAATATCTAATTTATCTTTTGTAAACATTATTTAGTCTTATCATTTCTGCAATAGAAATGTGACTTAATAAATTTTGAAACTAATTTACTCTAGTTGTATTCATTTTTTTGAATGAAGAGCTTCGTAGAATAAATAAATACTCTATTTGATATTTTATGTTTTGTTACTCTTATTTTATTCTATTTGTCAATTTGTTTTTATTTTTTTGTCATTTACATTGTTTTATAGCCGAATAAAAGATTGTTCTTATTATTATTAGTATTATTATTATTAGTATTATTATTATTAATATTATTATTATTATCATCATTATTGTTATTCGAGTCATACAGCTCAATAAGATGGAACGATAGATGAATCTAAATTTCATCCAGAAATTTCCGGATTTCATCTTAGTACTGTTATGAGTATGTGGGCAGTTCCTAAGAGCGCGATTTTTTGCACTTCCGCCCCATCCGATTTTCCTGGTACTTCCTATAGTTTTTTTTTAATTTATCATCCATTGTTTCCATTACACCAATTATCACTGGTATTGTTTTTATTTTGTTTCCCACATTCCTGAAATATCTATTTTTAAATCTCAATATTTCAAATATTTTTCATTTTTTAACACATTTCCATTTTTTGGCACTGAAACCTCAATCAAGGAGCAGACTCTCGTTTTTTTATACCAATACACTAGATCTGGCCGTCCAGCTAGTATTGTTCTGTTATTATAGTGACATCCAACATTAATGTGATCTCTGTCGTTTTGACAAATTTTTCTGGTTTGTGCTCATAGTATTTCTCAGCTACCGTATACCCAACTTCTTTACATCTTCCAATGTATGTAGCTTGACATGTTGTGTCTATTAAGATATTCAGTCGGTGCCAGAGCCGAGCACCCAGCTATGATATGTCCAATGCATTCTTTTGATTTATGGCACATTCTGCATGAAGCATCTATTACATTCTCTTTCAAAATTTGTGTTTAAAACCTCTTGTATTCAACGCTTGATATTGGGTAGCTATTATTAAGCTTTCTGTTTCACCTTTTAACCATCCATTTTTTAACCATAATATAGATAAATCCTTGTCAATACCTTTCTCATCGTGTAATCTGAATTGTTGTCCATGAAAAGGTTTGCTTTTGACATTCATGATTTTGTCTTTTTTTTAATATATCTGAACTTTACAACTATTTTTTCATTCGTCACTGTTGTTAGATTTAATTTTTCTGATATTTTTCTTGCTTCCTGTTGCAACGAATTTTTTTTTCATCAGTTATTGATACATATTTTATGAACGAATCATTTTTATTTTTGACATATTCTGCTAATTTTATGATTGATTGTTCATATGTTGTCATTACTTCGAGAAGACCTCTTCAACCATCTATTACCATTACTATTACTATTATTATTATTGTTGTTGTTGTTGTTATTATTATTATTGTTATTGTTATTATTATTTAGCCCGGTAATATCGTTTAAGTAAACACGATAGTTGTTGGTTTTTCGTTTTTATCTGCCTATTGCTCATATTTATTAATTTTAATGATATAAAAATTAGTTCCTTGAACTCGAAAAATTATTATGGTCAAAATGGTTTTAATTAAATTTAATTTTGAATTCAGGTTTTTATCTCTTTTAAATATAATTTCAATAGTTTACGCGGGGAAGATTCCGTACAGTTTTAAAAATTTTAACAAACTTGGCTGCCACTCCTGGCGTTGTGCAAAATCAACTCAATACAATAACAATACGAGTTTACGTTGCTAACCAAAAATTATATCAAAACATTTCCAAACATTATCGACAGTTTAAATAATAATATTTTTGATAATATTAATTTAATTTCTTTCTTGCTACTGTGACAAGCGTTGCAAAGAAAGAAGAAGCTACGATCATGCAAATTATGTAAAAGTTTGAAAAATTCAAACGAGGCACCAAGACAGCAAGATGAGGCCAACTTCAACTCGCTATCTCCGTCACAAGAACAAACTCCAGTGCCGTCATCATCAGCAGCAACAAACACAAATAGTACCTTTCAATGATGAGACCAATTTCAACTTGCCGCCGAAAACAAATCCAGCGGCGTCGCCAACAGCAGCAATGAACAACACCTATACAGTAATACCTCTCCAATGATTAAAACTTCCAAAAACCGTAACTCAGTGGGAGGAAACTAACGCGCATTTTTATCTACTAAGATCATCACTACCTAACGTGAAGAATATGGATAACATTACAAAACACTTCCAGTCGTAAATCTACAACTATTTTGTTTCAACCTATGGTGTACAAAACGTTCAAATTACTCATTTAAAAAAACAACAAAGATCAATTAAAACAATGATAATGAATTTAAAACTATTGAAGATATTAGATCGCAACAACTGACAGCTTGACGCTCAAACTTCAGAATTATTATTCGACCTTTGTTTTAGCTTACTAACAAAAATATAAAAAAAAAGAGTGCCAACAATGCAGTTATCTCTGTGGACCAACTGCAAACTTGAAATCAAAAGCATTTTCTAAGGGCATGTTGTAGCCAACGAAAGCAATCATCTTAAATGTTTGATAGTATGCGGTTTGACAATACTAGAGACATTTAAGATGAGTGGACGGCGACGTGAAATGATTTTGGTGAGGTTGATGGTCAGTGTGAATTTGATGTTGTGGGATTGTGATGATCGGCTGAGGAGCGTCGTTTGGGGTGATTGCTTCTTTTGAGGGTTGACATAACTATAACTGGTGTTTGATAAATTTCTGATGTTGAATTAGTTGGTTTACAAGCCGAAAATATTGAAGTTGTAAGCACAGAATGCTAAAGCAATGATGAAGAAGAGAAAGAAAATTGTTCACGTTCGGGAGGCTCAGGATTTCAGATTTTGTTAAAGAAGAGTGTTTTTTGTTGCATTTTATTGATGGAGAATATATCGAGTTGAAGTTCAAACAGCTGTTGGTTTGTGGATTGTACTGATGAGCGATAAAACAGAGACAAAACAAATAAAAGTGAATTAAATTCAAATTAATAAAACGAGTGGTCACAATAAAATGAACAAATTGAGCTAAACACTGAAACTAAAAAGTTATTTAATTAGAGGATAAATAAAATAAAATATATTTTAAAAACCTCAACATTAGGAATTTTTAGTTATTTAAATTCCATCCAGTTTGTCTGACTCTTTGAGTGCGTAAGTATTAAAGGGGTATCTCTCGATAAGTAAGCCAACACAGGCATCAGGTAACAATACAGACACAATAAAAAGCCTGCAGCTGCTACCTGAGACATTCGAACTATTTGACCCGTTTCACTACGGACCTACATACACTTGTAAAATACACCGAGACATTGATTGTCTTAACTGTGGAAAAGCACCTAGAAGCGACTGAATTTTTGTGAAGATTTTGTAAATGAAAAACAAGCCCTTTCAAAGCCGCTGCATAAAATATTTAGTCTTTGATGGAAACAGAGTAAAATATCTCCGAACATGAATACCACCAACATCATCACTGTACTTTTTTAGCGTTGTTGTCAAAGTGTTTCTTGGAAGTACTCGCTCCCAATTATAACAAAAGCCTCAATTCGGCTTTAGGGTTTGCCAATTAAATGAGGACACAATTTTCTTATTGCCCCATTATATAAAAATATTCCGGAGCTGTATATGCTACTCAACTCCGCTTTTATCGAATAAACAATCACGCTCAATTTGGTAAGTAGAAGCGGTCTTTTAGATTGCTGCAACAAATCGGCTGCCTTACACGGCTGCTTCGGTGATTATGTCTTTCTCCGGAAAAACATGCATAACACGTTTTACTGCAACCGAACAATATTTTGAGGCTTTATCGGTTAGCAGTTGGATGAAGCAGCATTTGCAAAAACAAAAGTTGTCCAGGTACTCATCCATAAAATGCTTTTTGCTGATGATGCCGCTTTGATTTCACACATTGAAAAGGCCATCTGTTTTTTCGCGACGTGCAAAAATTTTAAATTGATAATCAAGATTATTGATTTTTTACAAAAATGGCATTGATGCACACAATTACGTCTAGATTAAACCAGCAAGTATGAAACAACACCAATTTCACCGGAACCAAACTGTGCGTTTACCAAACTTGTGCGCTGGACACTTTTTTCTATAGCGGCAAGAAGAACGTAGACCACTTATGCGAGACATGAAAATAATTAATCGGCTTCTATTTAAAGGGCTTGCGTCACATAATAAGGATCAAGTGGCAGGATAGGATTACAAACATTAAAATGTTGAAACAGGACAACATTAAAAGCTCGCATGCAGTTTTTTTTGAAAGACGTCTCAGATAGCTCTGCTATGTTAGAAAAATAGACGTGGGAACGTATCTTCAAAAACTTTTTTACGGAAAACTAGTTAAAGAACGTAGGACATCGAGACACCTAAAACTTTGATTCCAGGATTTTAGCGATATCAAGCAAGACTCCATTTAACTTCAATTCATGGAAAAGTTTGGCGGATAACCGCACAGCTTGGAGAATTACAGCCAAAGAAGGTGCGTCGTGCGCAAAAACAACAGAACTGGTATGCCGATAAAAAAAAGTCAAGAAAAAAGCAGCAGTGGCAAAAACAGCTCCAATGGCCATCCGCTATCACCTGTGTCAGATACAAAAGCGATTGCCACTCCAGGAATTAACAGTTTAGCCATTCTTGGCGGTGCAGATTGTCATGGCTGCTCTATCGTTTCTCGAGACGTAGGAATGGCAACGACGGTTGACATTTAAAATGCAATAAGATCAGAAAAATACTCATTTACTCGAAACGTCATTAACGGAATTGAAACGAAGAATCAAAACTTTTATAGAAAAAAAACAGGGTAAACATTTATTCGATTCTTCTTAAAATGCTTAGCAAATATCGAAGTAAAGATAACAAATTTCAACTTTTTATTTTTTTAGTGTCATTTGGCATATTGTGAGATTGTACATTGAACATTTAAAAGAAATTAAATTATAAAATTTAAAACTCAATATTAATTTTTAAGAGTAAAGTACAATTACACAAATGGTCTGCAAGTAGGTATAGGAATTTTTTGTTTTGAAAATATATATTAAAATTGATGTTCTAGTAAGAAAATAAACTAAACAAAAACGAGGCCCGCCTATTCTTCAATCTTTCATCATACAACACCTGACCACGTATAGTGTTACAACTGAAAACAGGCAAACAAGAAGTTTGTGCTTTCATGTTTTTGATTGCTGCATACGTGTAGGTACATCTACTAATAGCCTACATTACATATTATTATAACGTTGAATTATTACCTGAGTGGCAACGTTATAACAATATCTAAAAATATCTATGTATCGTGTCTAAAAACGTACAATCAATACGAATATGTCAATTCGTGTTAAATTTAAACTATGTTAAAAAAACGCCTTATCTTTCAATGGTGAAAAGTAAACATAATAGCGTTTTAGAAGTATAGAATGTTTAAACAATAACTGTTTTGTGCATGAAATATTTTTAAAATTAAATACAAATTAGTTGTCAAATAACAATTATACGATAAAACATTGAGTGGCTCATAAGTCAAAATGTTTTCAATTAAAAATTCATCAAGCATGCCATTTATCAAATAGATAAATGCCTATTATTATAATTACATCTACGTCTATCTTAGCCTTCAAAACAAACGTGTACCTTAAGAAATTATATCGCTGCTGCAATTTCATCAGCAATTTATTTAATTTATAGTTTTAGCGTGTTTTTATCTAGGATATTTTTTCAGCTCTAAACTAACGTTTTTTATTTTAAAAAAAGAAGAATGTAACCACAGCCTGTAATCATTTAAAAAAAACATTATTAATATTATGAACTCGCTAAAAAATCGTTTACAAACCATTGTAACTCTGAAAAAAATATAGTGTAACGTTGAAAAGTTTTTATTTTAATTTAATCATACTATTCCAACTTTTTACAATTGATAATAACAATCTTTTGACATATATTGCTAAATAAAATAACAAAATTGAATAAATAAATAAATCCTGATCCCAAACTTTTAAGATTCGATTAGTGTAACTGTTAAGTATTTTTGTAATTATACGTATAAAATTTGCAAAAATTCTAAATAATTGTTAATAAACTCAGATTAAAAATATCAATAGCACACATATGAAAAATAACTTGAAGAGTCAGGCATGGAATGTAGCGATGCGAAATTGAAATGAGGTCGTTATGAAGTAGTTCAATGAATCCGTTCGCTGGTCCGTTAAGAAACCTTCGCATCATATTTGTACGCTACAATTTCAATGCTTTTGTTGAAATCAATGAACGAAATTTATAAAAATTCAACAAATGTAGCATTTTTATTGAAATATTTTATAGTTACAATTTTTGTTAATTGAACAACAACAATATTAAAATTTTGTTAGACTAATGAAAAAATATAATAAAAAGCATTTAATGTTTATAAATTGTTTAGTGTCTTTTAATTCTTATAGAATCGGAGAAACCATTTGTAAAATTTTTTTCATCGTGGCACTCACGTTGGAAGAAGACTGCACAAAACACACACACACGCCAAACTTATTATATATTAACGCCTTATTGACGACTGTGCGTCTCAACAACACCCATGTAATGGTGTTACTACCACTTTTTCTATCTAGACATTTCACAATGCATACATGAAGAGGAGCTATCAAACCTCACTCACGAATCAACACATGCAAACCGCCAAGTTCTTGACAGCCACACAAGAATAATTTAAAAAATATTAACGAAACACATCTAAGAATTTCTGACCCTGTCCCGATAGTGATCAATAAACCACAAGTAGGCATCCAGTAAAGAATGATAACAATTATTACTAACAGCGCCTTAATGCTAACTTCAATAGCAATGGAGAAGAAGAAAATGACACCAAAAAAGATGTAAAAAATGACACTAATTAATTCAAGTTGAAAAAGCTGTATAATCCAAAGCTGCACTAAAGATGATTTGGGAAAAACTGAAATAGACCTATTTGCAGGATAAATTTTAACAATAATTTCATTTTTAATTGTAATGAATTAGACAATTTTCATAAACTTCTAATTAAAAAATTTAAAATATGAACATTAAATTAATCACTGTCAAACTGCCAACAATTTGGTAGAATACATTCAATATTACATAAAAAGTTATGAAAAAAATTATAAAAAATAAATATGTATGTATGTATATATATATATATATATATATATATTTATTTATTTATTTATTTATATAGAATATCAGAATATATAGAATATGCATACATAAACGCCCTCATGGAAAAAATTTGTCACGGCTTGTAACTTAGCATATGCCTTTTGTTACTGTGTGTTAGTGGTTGCTGTGTGAAATATTTTCGAAATATTTATGTTCCAAATGAGTCTACAAGAACCTCAAAGTTATGAAAAAATTACACAAAAATATCATGCACTATGCTGCATATGAGTCAGCTTAAAATACTGCTTTTATTCATATAATATATTTGAAATATACAGTTCATAATTCTTATATAGTTCTTAATTCTTATACAGTTCATAATTTTATATTTACTTCTACAAAATAATATATATTATAATATTCATGCAAGTCTTGTTTTTTGTTCTTTATTACAAAAATCAACATCCTGTTTTGATAAATTTCAGTGAATATAATATTTCTATTACGGCAAGTTTTATCTTATTTATAGTGAATCTGGTGGTTTTTAAAAAGGCAGAAGCTGCAGTAGGACGTATTCCAAAAAAATTACAGACAAAAATGCTGTGTTTGGTATTATTTCAGGTATTACAAAGGCTGATGCTGAAAGGTTGCAGATTAGCGACGGATGAACAAGTTATACGATACTACTTGTTTTTTTTCTTATGAGATCAAGTAGAGATAATGCAAAAACTGTACTAAAAAAGGTCATTCCTTTTTTATCAAAAAGCAAATATTCCCTTGATTACAAAGAAGAGGGCTTGTGAAAAAATTATTGAACTATTGAAAAATTCTAAACTTCGTGCACTTCCTCTAGATCGTTGATCATCAACATCTGCTTTACATAAATTGCAACCAGGCTGAAGCAGATCTCAAAAAAAACATTTCCACTGTGGATAAAAGATGCTAGTAAGGTTATGATATCAAGTTTTTAGAGTTTATGATGACAGACCGTATTGCTTCATTGCTTTATTTGCATCACTTGACAAAAAGTTAGTATTGCAATTGCAGCGTAAGGATACAAGAGCGCAAAAGGCAAGCTTCCTAGCACCAACAATCAAGATAACATCATCTTTTATTACAGAAATCACATGTCAACTGCATACAAAATAGATGAAGCTATTCTTAAACATATCATCAATAAAAATGTCACACCAACCAACCCAAATAATAAAGTTAAACTCCGAATATATTACAACAATAAAAAGACGTCTCACCTTATACTGAAAAACAACTGTAGTCCTAGAGATAACTCTGTGCTAAGGCGTAATCACGTAATATATGAATTTAATTGCCCCTTTGACGGCTGTGCACGTCAACATGACTCATATATCGGGATTACTACTACCTCATTGGCTAGAAGGCTTACGAATCAAATCTCATTTGGACTCAACACACTCAATCACTATTAATCAAATCAAATCCTCGACAGTAACACCAAAGTAATATACCAGAACAGCAACTACACGCATCCTAAAATTGCAGAAGCAGTCCTAATTGGCATCAATAAACCAAAAATAAATATACAACAAAAAATGACAACCTCACTTCCAACCCGGCGCTTAACCAACAACGAAAACAAAGAAGAAATAAAAACTAGCATTGTAAATAGTGACAAAAAAGAATATGATGCTGTCGATGAAGAAAAGGAGACCAAAGAAGATGACCAGCCAATAAAGAAACCTGACATCTAATTTCCATCTAAGTTCATTTTGACAAAGTCAATATTTTCCAATATAAACAGCAGAAAGCACTGATGATGATTCATTCGGAATCGAAACATGGCCTTATTTGCAGCATGAATTCAGAAAATAAGTTTATTTTGAATTTTAATAAACTAAACGTTCACCAAAAAACTTTAGTGAGAAAAATTGAAAAAACGAACTACAAACATATTAACGCCAAACATTCGGTAGAATTTATAGAATATTGTTAAAATTATGGTCTATTACTAACATATATATATATATATATATATATATATATATAATTTGGTATGAGGTTCTCAGATGAACATGTTCGGTTGAAGATTACACCCCATTTTGCAGTTAGAAGTTTTTTAAATAAAATTTCAACAACACGAAGCTGTTTTGTTTCAACTTTATTAAACTGTGAAGTTTGGCTGACGGCCGTTTCGGCTAATGCCATCGTCGGAGCCTAGTAAAACCAAATGAGGAGTTAATAATATAAATTATAAGAAATAGAAAATAGAATATTAGATATTAAAATGAATAAATAAATGAATAACAACCTATATTTTAAAATTAACTCATTATATTGTTGAAAATAAACGAATAAATTTAAATTTTCAAAGAATGTAAAACCAAATGAGGAGTTAATAATATAAATTATAAGAAATAGAAAATAGAATATTAGATATTAAAATAAATAAATGAATGAATAACAACCTATATTTTATAATTAACTCATTATATTGTTGAAAATAAACGAATAAATTCAAAAGAAAAATTATGAGTAAAATTGTTTGTGTATTATCGTAGTTGAAGTGTACATGGTTAGCATAGTGACGAGAAGTAATGCAGAAATTATGGGAAGTCGATAATAATATTTAATGATATGACAATTTATTGAAGAATTATTAGATATTTAACAATTGGATATAATATTATTTAGCAATAAATATGTATAAAGAAATATTAAGGCGTGGCAAATAATGAAGTTAGTGAACAAATTGTTTGAGTTTTATGGCGTGAAGAGACAAACGGATTGTTGTTAATGGTGCGTTCTTGTGTGTTATATTCGTATTTATATTTGGTGTGTAGTTGCTGTCTATTGATGACGTTTGGCAACTGAGGCAGTACAACGTCCCGATATTGAGTAGAAAGTTGTATGACGTGGGCGAAATGGTCTGACTGCGTGTTGATTGTTGGTTTATTATTGAGGATGAGAATAGCTTCTTTTATTTTGAGTCTTAAGGGACGACGTTCATTACAAAGTATGCTAGTGTTATTATCAAGAAGTTTTCGAGTAACTGGTATGTTGTGCTGCTTATTGAAGTGATCCTTGATAGCGCCTTGCTGTACATGCATGGTAAGGCGTCTGCGAAGTGTTGTACGTGTGTGTCCAATATATGTTTCCACATCACGGTGTGGCAAAGGACATCGAAATTGGTACACGACGTTCGTACTATCTAGATTATCTTTTGTAGTGGTTGAACTGTTTTTGATGACTAATTGTTGTGTTTTTGTTGTATCATAATATATTATTAACTTAATCTTTTTATTTTCATCTTCTGATGTGAGATTTGATCTAATGATTTGTTTAATTTATTTTTTTTAAATTTTTATTTTTAAATTTTTTTATAAACAATGAAATTTTCAAAGAAATTATTATACAATTAAATTTATTTAAGCCAAAAATGTGACGAGCGATCCGACCATTCACAACATATATGTATGTATTGTATTGAATTATATATATATATATATATATATATATATATATATATATTACAATATTCTATAAATTCTACCGAATGTTTGGCGCCAAACATTCGGTAGAATTTATAGAATATTGTAAAAATTATGGTCTATTACCAACACACACACACACACAACACACACACACACACACACACACACACACATATATATATATATATATATATATATATATATATATATATATATATATATATTGGATTAAGACGGTCAGAAATGTAAAACTGTAAATTTGCTTGTATAGCTTGCCTGTAGAGGTGTGGTAGAGATTGATCCTCAAATCTCACTTGCAATCAACACATGCAATTCCAATAACCCGCCAAATTTTTGGCAACAACACAAAAATGATTTATCAAAACACCAACACAAAACATTTAAAAAGTGCAGGAGCTGCCCTAATATACATCAATAAACCCAAAATAAACATCCAACAAAGAATGACAACATCATTACCAACTCGAAGCCTTAATACTAAATTCAATAACAATGAAGAACAAAGGAATGACAACAACAAAGATGAAGAATGCGATACCAACTAATAAACTTTGCTAAAAAAAATTTGCATTGTTCAATGAAACTGCACTAAAGATGATTTATGAAAAATCGAAATAAGGCCTCATCTGCATGATGAATTCGGATAACAACAGTTTCATTAAATTTTCATAATGAACTTGGATAATTCTATTTTTTGCAAATTGAACACTTTCCAAAAAAATTTAGTAAAGCAAATTAAAAAGATAAACTTTAAATTGATTAATGCCAACAATTCGGTAGAATATATACAATATTGTATATATATATATATATATATATTTATATATATATATATATATCAGGAATGCACCGGATTTAAGTTTTCCAAGTTGGCTGGATTTAAAATTCAAAAACCGGCCGGGGCCGGATTTTAGTTACCATTTTACATACGTTAAAAAATACTCACATTTACGGTTATCTACATGTTGAACATCAAAAAATAACACCAAGCAAATAGTTAATTAATTCAGATATATAAATAAGTTGTGTGATATGCTAAATTCTGTACACAAAGATTAGCTTATAATTTATGCATAACCCGTTTTATAGCATAAAGAAATTTGTCCAGCTCACCTCACAATTAGTGATGTTGTTATTATGTGTCATGTATACACGTGCACAGCTTATAATTTATGCAAAACCCATGTTATAGCACAAAGAAAATTGTCCAGCTCACCTTACAATAAGTGATTATGTGTCATGTATGCCTAGCCTAACCTTTAACATACCATGTTCTTAAATTATGCGCTTATGTATATATATATATATATATATATATATATATATATATATTATGTAGCTATATGATCCATTATATACAATTATGTAGTATATACACGTGCACAAGTTCTTTTACACAAAGATCAGCTCATAATTTATGCATAACCCATGTTATAGCATAAAGAAAATTGTCCAGCTCACCTCACAATTAGTGATGTTGTTATTATGTGTCATATATGCTTAGCCTTTAACTTATTAACATAAAACTAATTGAATTCAATAAAAAATTTTTTTCTATTTATAACATTTTTAAATTTTGATAGACGCTTAAATCCGGCCCTAAATCCGGCCACCAAATCCGGTCGGCCGGATTTGAAAAAAAGCCGGATTTTGACCGGAGACGGGGCCAGGGCCGAACTTCGGTGCATCCCTAATATATATATATATATATATATATATATATATATATATAATTTGGAACGAGGTTTTCGGATAATGGTTTTATTAAAAATAATTCCCCAATTTGTTGTAATTACTTTTTTGAACAATAATTCAACACGTCGTAGATTGGTAGATTCAACTTTATTTAAAACAACGCTTTTGCTGACAGCCGTTTCGGCTAGTGCCATCGTCAGAGCTTGAGGCAAATAGTTAGAAATATTAAAACATATAAAATCACAAAAAAATTACTTTTAAGCATGCAGAAATATATGAGTGAATGCAATTATCTTGGTAAAACCAACATATTTTAAACAATTAAATAAAATTAAGTAAATAGTATAGAATTTGTGAAATAAAATAAAATAAAATCGTATTGAAAATTTTTGAAAGTGTGGTTGATGGCGTAATGCAGTTATTATATTAATTATGGAAAGTTTGATTTTAATATTTATGGAAACTTAAGTTTGATGGTATATAAATACATTATTAAGATAATTATTAAGATGATAGGCTTAAATTGTTAGAATCCTATAATATTAAATATATAATGTAAAAATAAGATAGCTAAAATAATATTAATTGATAAAATATTGAAAATATTGAAAAATATATAGATAATGATAATAGACGGTCTTAAAATATGTTATATATTATGTCCCGTATAATGATGCCGGGAACAATCCGCTCGAGACCGACGGCGTTCGGTCACAAATGGATGATCGACGGCGCAGTGGTGCGGTGTGGGCTTGTTGTACTCGTATTTGCTTTTTGGTCGGAGTTTGTTTACTACCATTGACGTTGGGTGAACTTGGTGGTGGGGCATCTCTGTACTGGGTGAATAGTTGAAGGACATGGGCGAAGTTGTCAGACTGTGTATCTTTGGTTTATTTGGGAGAATAAGAAGAGCTTCTTTTATTTTTGTTTTGACGGGTTAGAGTCGTGGCAGAGTATACTGGTGCTGTTGTCCAGGATAGATCTAGTAATTGATATGTTATGCTGATTTTTGTAGTGATCCTTGATGGCGCCATGTTGTGCATGCATTGTTAAGCGTCTTCGAAGTGTTGTGCGCGTGTGACCAATGTATGTTTCCACATCACGGTGTGGCAAAGGGCATCGAAATTGGTACACGACGTTCGTTTTGTCAAGGATGTTTGTTGTAGTTTCAGGACTGTTTTTTATTATTAGCTGTTGAGTTTTTGTTGTATCATAATATATTATTACCTTGATTCTTTTATTTATAACGACGGCTGTGACGTTTGATTTGATTTGTTTTATTTGTTTCTCATCGATGTGTTAGTTACTGTGAATTTGGTTTTTGTAGTAAATTGGTATTGTTTGTTGCTCTTGTTGCTGAGGGTTGTTGTTTAAATTTCTTAACTGATTTAGATATGATGTCGTCGATAAGTTTATTAGGGTAGTTATTGTTGACCAATAATTGTTTGATTCGTTGAATTTTTCTGTGTAGAGATTCTTCATTATTGGAAAGTTTCAAAGCGCGGATGATGAAATTTTGAATGACGCTGTTTTTATATTTGTCTGGACAATCTGAGTTGTAGTTTAGGCATTGTCCTGAATTTGTTGGTTTGACGTGCACATGTGTCGAAAGTTGATCTTCGTTCATGGTAACCTGAGTGTCGAAAAAAGCCAACTGGTTATTATTACTAAACTCTATTGTGAATTTCAAACAGGATTTATTTTGGAACAAGTTCTGTAACTGGTAAATGTCAGCTGTAGATTTGGTGATAATGAATATATCATCAACATACCGGGCATAGATAAGTGGCTTGTTGTCAGGGTCAGAAAAAATTTAGACTACCCATATAGAACTCTGCGAAGAGAGGTCCCAAGGGGGAACCCATAGCTATGCCATCAGTCTGTATATATAATGAATTATTCGGGGCTATAAAGGGATTGCGTATTGTACATAGTAGAATAGTACATAGTACATCACAATTTGCAACATTTTTAGTGATAAGATTAAGAAAGAGAACATACGAATTCCTTGCTTGAGCTTCCCAGTGCTCCTGGTGATTTAGGTTGTCTGACTCGTTAAGTTTTTTTATTCTATGTTCTGGTGATGAAATTAAGAGAGTTGTGCTCAGTTCACCACCAAAGACATTTTTTCATGATATTATTCCTGCGCGTATTTTCAAACAATATATAGATTTATTCATACCGTTTCTCACATTTTTTATAAATTTGTGTTTTGACATTTGTTATTTTCCCAAGGCGTTAAAACATGCCGTTGTTACTCCCTTATTAAAAAAAGTCATTCCTTGATAAGGATGATACCGAAAATTATCGCCCGATTTCCAACCTCTTGTTTTTATCAAAAGTTCTTGAACGTTTAGTTCTAAAACAATTTTCTTCAAATCAGTTGAATGTGCATGGTTTAATTCCAATACATCAGTCTACTGAAACTGCTTTGATCGATATTTCTTCTGAATTGTTTGCATCTATGGACTCACAAAATGTTTCACTTTTGGCTTTATTAGATATGAGCGCTGCGTTTGACTGCGTCAAACAATCACTCCTTGTTCATAAACTCAAATGTCGTTATGGTGTTGCGTGTACGGTTGTTTCATGGTTCGAGTCCTATTTGATGTCGAAGTTGTTATTTCCGGTGTGCCCCAAGGTTCTGTTTTATGGCCTTTTTTGTTTATATTGTACACGGCCGATGTTTTTCCTATTATTGAAAAAATATGGTTTCAAATACCATGCCTTTGCGGATGATTTGCAAATTGGTTGCGAAAACACAGACCATGGTTGTGATGCGATGGTTGATAGATTTTTATGTTGTTTTAATAAATTAAGTGAATAAATGGTAAATAGTAAACTAAAACTAAACGAAAACAAAACACAAATTCTGCTTGTCGGTACTTGGCAGCAATTAAAAAAGATTAATAGTAACTCCATCAACATCTGTAGATCTAATGTTAAGTTCTGCACTTCTGTTAAAAATCTGGGCGTTGTATTTGATACTGCAATGTCAATTGATCAACATACAAAGTCATTGATTAAAGATTGTTGCTATCAACTTCGCCTATTCAAGCAAGTAAAAAAATCAGTCAATAACGACACCTTGAAATGTTTGTTTCACGCATTCATTCACTCAAAATTAGATTACTGCAACAGCATTTTTACGGAGTTTTAAGTCAATTGATTAATCGTCTTCAGTCAATTTAAAATCGTGCGGCTAAAATCGTTTCCGGAGAGTCAAAACACGACCATGTCAGTAATACTCTACGTAACCTCCATTGGCTCACAATTAAAAACATTTTAATTAAATTCAATTCAATTAACAATTTAATTAACAACTTAATTAAAAAAAATAATTAAAAAAATTTTCAAGCTTGCCGTTACGGTTTTCAAATGTTTCAAATGCTGTAACTCTAAGTAGTTAGTTGCTGGTATTATTCCCGACAGATACAACAAGTCATTCAGCAAAATCATGTATTGTCTGATTTACCATTAGCTTTGAATCCCAGTGTAAGGAAGCATATCTCGGTGGAACCTACGACTTTCGAATTGTTGCAGCAATTCCTACATTAACCTTGCGCCTGGATCTTTCTGCTGTAGCATATGATGCAGCAACATTGATTGAATCACCTCCTGAAACTTCAATAATGGCCTTAGTGAGTGCTGACTGCAGTGCTGGAGAAATTTTCATTCTTGTATGCAAAGACACAATTTTTAAAGATTTAAGAATGTCAAAAGGTATAAAGGTATCCGTTCCAGTGCGATGTTGTCGATGATGAGTCCTCGTCTGCATTGCTGGAACTTTATCGGGTTGCTTGACGGGACTGTCAATATCGGCACAACTTTCGTCACTGCTGAGCAGTGCTGCAGTAGATGATGCTGCAGCTGATTCCTGACAGCTGATTCTTCCTGCTTTTGCGCTCTTGTATCCTTACGCTGCAATTGCAATACTAACTTTTTGTCAAGTGATGCAAATGAAGCAATGAAGCAATACGGTCTGTCATCATAAACTCTAAAAACTTGATATCATCTTTGTGCGTCATAACCTTATTAGCTTATTACCATTTTTTATCCACAGTGGAAATGTTTTTTTTAAGATCTGCTTTAGCCTGTTGCAATTCATTTATAACAGATGCTGATAATCTACGATCTAGAGGAAGTGCATGAAGTTTGGAATTTTTCTCACAGAGTTCAATAATTTTTTCACAAGCCTACTTTTCTGAAATCATCGGAATGTTTTCTTTTTAATAAAAAAGAATGACCAGTACATCTCGACTTGATCTCAGAAGAGAAAGACCTGCTTGTCTATAAAACATGTAACTTTTTCATTCGTCGGTAATCTGCAGCCTTTCATCTCAGCATCAGCCTCTTTAATACCTGAACCAACATCAAACACAGTATTTTTTCTTTAGTCTTTTTTAGAATATTTCCTTCTGCAGCTTCTGCCATTTTAAAAATCCACCAGATTCACTATTAATTAGATAAAACTTGCTGTAATAGAAATATTATATTAACTGAAACTTATCAAAACAGGATGTTGATATCTGTAACAAAGAACAAAAACAAGACATGCATATGCATATTATTTTTTACAAGTAAATATAAAATTTACAACCACTCACATCTACAATCAATCTTCTTGACAAACATGCATTTTTTAGACGTCTTTCTCTACGAGGCAGCAATCGTCCAAAACATCAATAAATGCAATTTGGATCTGCCGTCGATAAGAAAGACAGTCAAAGCGATTTTGCTCATAAATCATAAAAACTGAATACAATCTAAGATTGACTCCATCAAAGAAGAGCTTCACTCGTGAGCTCAACAACCTCCTTCTTTCTCGTCCGCCACAACACTATTCAGATGATGATTGCCAAATCCTTGTCAACTCTTTCGCAAATCATTTCATATCAAAAATAAATAATATACATCAGTCAATCAAAGGCAATATAGTAACAGATAACATAAAACCTTTCAAACACAGACCACAATCAACAAATATATTCGAAGCCTTACCTGCTGTTTCGGTTTCAGAGGTGTTAAAAGCTCTTGCTAATAAGACATCTCCACTAGACGTTTTGCCTACTGTTCTTCTCAAAAAATTTTTCTCACTCTTTGCTCTTGTGATCTCAAAACTTGCTAATCTTTCTTTTAGCAAAGGTGCTTTTGCTACCACTTTCAAAACTGCCCAAGTTCTTCCACTCTTAAAAAAAATCTAATCCTGATCCATCGGACCCCTCAAATTATCGTCCCATCTCAAACTTGTCTACTTTTTCCAAAATTTTTGAACGTTTGACTTTAAACAGAATCCTTACACAGGTCACCTCTTTTTCAAATTTTCCACCTTTCCAGTCTGCCTATCGTCCTGGCTTTTCCACTGAAACTGTACTTCTCTATTTATATGATAATTTCACTAACACTTGTGGTAACAGGAGCTGTGCCGCTATGATCTGTCTGGACATATTTGCGGCCTTTGACACGAGTAATCATTCAATACTCCTAGAAAGGCTAAAAATGGAGTTTGGCATTGCTGAAACAGCGTTGTCCTGGTTCAGTTCATATCTTTCAAACCGCCCCCAATTTATTAAACTTAGCACACAGGTCTCTTCTGTTTTTTGCTTATCTACTGGAGTTCCTCAGGGCTCTGTATTAGGACCTATGCTTTTCACTATTTATACTAGTCCCTTATCTGACATCTTTCACAATTATGGCTTTTCCTTTCATCAATATGCTGATGACACAAGTATAGTATCTGAAATCTCCCACCAAAATACTTTAAGAATTACTCTTGATCCTTCTCTAACTTTCAAAACTCTCACTTCTGCTCTCATCAAAATATGTAATTACATTATTTCGTTCATTCGCCATATTCGACCTTTTCTCACAGTCGAAATGACCTCTACGCTAGCACGCTTCCTTGTGTTATCTCGCCTTGACTACTGTAACTCTCTGCTATAAGGCACTCCGGTGTATCTAATTTCCTCTCTTTAGATCATTCAAAACAGATTAGCCAAACTTGTTTTAGAATTACCTCGTTCATCTTCTAGTTCAACATCTCTTGCTCACCTGCACTGGCTGCCGATTCATCAACGCATTAAGTATAAAATAGCTGACGCTATGCATAGGGCGCTCATAAACGACATTATTATTATTATTTAGAACTGTATAAGAATTAAGAACTATATTATAATTAAGAACTGTATATTTCAAATATATTATATGAATAAAAGCGGTATTTTAAACTGACTCATATGCTGCATTGTGCATGGTATTTTTGTGTAATTTTTTCATAACTTTAAGGTCTTTGTGGACCCATTAGGAATTAAAATATCTCACACAGCAACTACTTTCTACAAAAGACATATGCTAAGTTATATATATATATATAATATATAATATATATAATATATATATATATATATATATTAATATATATTTGGGTTCAGACTGCCGTATACACAGTTATTAAGAAATATCACCGCACTTTCGCATTGTTGAGTTTGTAACTGAGTTTTTCAATTTTTCGAACAATTATTTATGCCAGCAGAAAATTTTATTAGAAGAATCTGAAAAAGTTTTAATCGGTTGGTCAGAATTAATAACAAATACTGATAGCAAAACTCAAATTCTTACTGAATTATTGGATGGTATACCGTTTATTTTTGATAACGACTTTCAAAATAAATTTCCTAAGTTTGTTACTATGGGTTTTGATTGAATTATAAAGTCTGATGGTATTAGTACTCGTCAAGCGGTTCCAAAAACATGAAGCCAATATTGGATATATTGAATAAAAATGGCGACGTTTTGAATGAATTAAGAACGAACGTACAGCTGTTTGTTAACAAACCAGTTGAATACGACTCGCCGAGTGATATACAGATAACTGCTGCCCAAAGACCGATAAGAAGCCTAGTCTAATTAATATTAATGACCTAACAGCATGGCTGTTAAAAACAGTGTTAGCAGTATTAATGATAATCCGCCTCAGAAGAAATCGAATGCCGTTGCTGACAGTGGAGATTTTGTTATGGTTAAAAATAAAAAACGTTTAAGAAATGTTTCGTCAACTGCATTGAAAACAGAAACATCAAGAATGAAAACAGAAACATCACTTGATTGATTCATTTTGTTGATAAACATGACAGATTTTATTTCAATTTTCTGTTCTGTTTTCATTAACATTGTGTATTGAATTTATGAGAGCGCTTTTGAGGGATGTTCATCTATAAAGATGTTCATCTATAAAAAGCGCTATATAAATGTTTTGATAACTATATATATATATATATATATATATATATATATATATAAAGCGGTATATAATTCTACTATTATAATAAAACTAATTAACTTACGATAAACATGCGTGAGCCTGTGTGCATATGCAGTAGCGTACAGACGGGGGGCGAGGAGAGCGGCGTAGGGGGCGCCAAAATGGGGGTAAAAATACTACTTAAACTTAGAAAAATCAATGTTATTTTACTTTGGCAAATTTTATTTTAATAAATTTGTCCGTTAAGAAACCTTCCTAGAAACTTATCTAATCACATTCTAACAATTTCACAAGTCAGCCAAATATAAAATCTGTAGTCAGTCTTCAGTTTATTTGTAGTTGTTCCTAAATCGTTATTATAATAGACGCCGGTGTTAAATAATTTTTGCAAATGCTGAATATTTTGGAAACTAAAGTAAGTATATGAAGCAATAACATTTGAAAAACAATACTACATCCCGAGCGTTCAGCTTATACCTGAGATAATCATAAAAATTAAAAATTTTAATAGACAGAAACTGAGAAAGTCTATGGGATAAGATCGTTTCTCCGATTTAGCATTTATAAGCATAGAAAAGAAACTGGTTGAAACAAATGATTTTTATGATATCATTGACAAATTTGCAAGTGCAAAATCAAGAGAAGTTTTTTTTGTGGAAAAAACTACTGTCGCTACAAATTTAGCAAATTTATTTTCATATTTTTTTCACATGTATATAAGATTTTTATGGTGTTATTTACTATTTTTATGGCTAAATAAAATAAATTGAGTATTTAAAGTTGTGCAAAATATATGATATGGATTACAAATATTATTGGTATAACAGGGTTACCTGCCCCGGGCGCTATTCACTCCCGATACGCCACTGTGCATATGTGTGTTTTAATAAGCGTTATTTAAAATCTTGAACATTATTTTAATTTAACATCTTACGTAAAACAAATAATGAATTGAAAAGGAATAGAGAATATAAAATATTGAATAAGTTAGCACGCATAACATCTTTTAAAATGTTTTCACTGGCTGTTCATGTTTAATCACAAAACAACATGGTAACAATTTTGATAGGAGCCATCAAACATGATGCTTTAGAACACATGGACTGTTCAAACAAAAGATAAATGGATGAATGAATAAATAAAATAAATATACAAAAAGCAAAATAGAATATTTTTCTTACAAAAAAACAAAAAAAACCAAATAACTATTAGCATGTATAATAAATAACCATTTATTATAAATTTTTTAATCCAAGTTTTAAAATAAGAATAATTTTTAAATTGTACAGTTTTGACATGCTAAACTTTTTCAAAAAAATTATTGCTTTCTTTTGATTTGCCCGCAATTTTTTAATTTTTTAAATGGTTGTTTAATTGTTTCTTCTGTTTCTTTAATTTATTTATCTATAGAAGAAATCTTTATAATTTTCATTAAATAGAACAGATGAAATTTTTGTTAAAGCTAAACAGGTGTTTATAAAATTACCTTTGACTTTAAAAGCCATTTTCATTTTTTATTTTTGAGGGATGATATCTTTTAAAATATTCTGATAAATACTCTAAGAAGAGTCGTATTGTTTTTAAAACCCCTATAATTTTGTTAAAATTACTTTGTTAAATGCATTTTTTCTGTTTTTAAATTTTTAATTATGTAATTAAAATTTAGTAATATTTTTACTAGACATGTGGTTAAAATTTTCTTTGTTAAATTCATTTTTATGGATTTTAAATTTTCTTAATTATGTAATTAAAATTTAATAATATTTTTACTAGACATTCTTTTTACTGACTAGATAAGACTACTGCTGCAGTTTGATTTTGTGTGATACTTGTGTAAGAGTAATACCAACCAATCGAAAATGCTCTCGCCAAATGGGTCACTGGTCTATGTAGAAGTGATACATTAAAAAGCGGTTGGAGAGTTTTACGGATTACCAAAAGGCTCATAAGTGCGGCAAAACCTTAGGATGGTACTGGGAAATTCCATAAAATAGTAAACAAAGAGTTAAAAATAAATCTAGCTTAATTTGCGCCATTTAGCTTCCCCCCCTTTTTAAGAGCCGTTGTCTTTGTTGTGATGTAATTATGGATACATATATATATATGCATATATATATATATGTGTATATGGATGTAATAAATGTTTAAAAGCGCAATTTTTAATTTTTCTTGTCTTGAAAAAATAATGAATGATATTTAAAGCGGTTAATTTTTCGTCTTTTTTAAAAATGTTATTTAAAAATTTTATAATTTACGAGTGCGAGCCGAATATATTACAACAATAAAATGACGTCTCACCTAATACTGAAAAACAACTGTAGTCCTAGAGATAACTCTGTGCTAAGGCGTAATCACGTAATATATGAATTTAATTGCCCCTTTGACGGCTGTGCACGTCAATATGACTCATATATCGGGATTACTACTACCTCATTGAATAGAAGGCTTATGATGCATAAACAGAGTGGTGGTATCAAATCTCATTTGGACTCAACACACTCAATCACTATTAGCCGTGAAATCCTCGACAGTAACACCAAAGTAATATACCAGAACAGCAACTACACGCATCTTAAAATTGCAGAAGCAGTCCTAATTGACATCAATAAACCAAAAATAAATATACAACAAAAAATGACAACCTCACTTTAACCAATAGTTTCTCGGACTTGGACCTTGTGTTTAGCAATGTGAAATTAAACAGAATCAATCAAGTGGTTTTTTTGGGTTTAGTTCTGCAAGATAATTTAACTCAACCAAAAAGTGAGCACCAATAAACTTACTCTAGGAATATTTGTTTATCTGAGTAAGGCCTTTGATTTAATCGATCACAAATGGCTATTGCAAATATTTCAACATTACAGTTTTTGGGATAAAATATTGGCATGGCTAAAAATTTACTTAACTTTACTTACCAGTTGATTTCAAAATAATCAAAATTCAAAATGCTTTTTGTTAAAAGTGAAGTTTCCTAAGGGTCAATTTTGGAACCTTTTTGTTCATGACTTGCCTGTTGTCTCAGATTTTTTAACTGTAGACTGTTAAGTTTTATGTTTTATTTTAAAACATTATGATCTATGATATGCATTTGTTTTCTTTGGACTAAATGTTCTTTGCTTTGTATGTAACTTCACTTTTTCCTTTTCTGTTGTTCCGGTTGATAAAAAAACAAAGTCAAAAACGTTTCTAAGTTTATTTCTCTTCTTTTAATGACTTCCAATATTATATTAATATCAATTAATTAAACGATCTACGTGACAAAAAATTTAACAGGTTATGGGACGTTTCTTAACAATAAATTGATTTGACGAAAAAAATTTTGAATAAAAATAAAGAAATATCAGAAAATTTTTTTTGAAGACTGAAGTGCAGAGAAAACATGTGCTTCTTCATTCCCTTAAAGTCGATATTTTGCTTCTAATTAAAAGGTCATATTGAAAGACAATGAAAAAATGGATCTATCAAAAGTTCAAATCAAACACCTAGAAGGCAAAAGTAATTGGTTGAACTGGAAATCAAGAGTTTGTAAAATATTACGCGTCATTCCTGATGTAATGGACGTAGTAAATAGCAAATTAAAAGGTCCAGATGAATTAAACGATGTCTCAAATGAAGATGAGATAGCAAAATATCAAACTGCTTTAAACAGATTCAATAAAGCAAATTGTAGTGCTATGATAATAATATCAACCAATATGACCGATGCAACATATGAAAAAGTTCATTCATTCAGTAATGCCAGAAATGTTTGGTTAGAACTTCATTGATTATACGATGAAGTTGATGAAAATAAAGCATACAACTTGTGCATGAAGTTCTTCAGTTATAAAGTGGATGAACTTGATGATGTTGTCTTTCATGTTACAAAACTCAAGAATCTTTGGAAAGATTTAAAGGTCGAGTTATGAAAAGATGAAAACAGTAATTTATTGCTGATGTGTCAAATAATTGAAACTTTGCCAGAAAAATATTTTTCATTTGCTGCAAATTGGAGATGTTAAACAAGACTGAAAAACAGTTGAAACATTCACAGATCAATTGTGAAGCTATGAAAGATCCTTGGAAGGCAAAACTGAAAGTAATAAAGTTTTATTTGTCAAAGCAACAACTGAAAAGTCATCATCACTAAACATGAAAGGTCAGAAAAAAGATAAATTTGTCATCAAATCAGAGCGGCTGATATGTCATTACTGCAAA
The DNA here is from genome assembly GCF_000326865.2 of Helobdella robusta. Taxonomy (NCBI): domain Eukaryota; kingdom Metazoa; phylum Annelida; class Clitellata; order Rhynchobdellida; family Glossiphoniidae; genus Helobdella; species Helobdella robusta. The sequence continues at coordinate 1,669,823 of NW_008704742.1, read as the reverse complement.
TCGCCAGGTCCCGTTGTAAGAAATTGTGAAAAATGGCATTCTGATGGTAAACAAGCAAAACCAAGAAATAACAATCTACGCGATGACAATAAGAAATCACTAGTTGTTATGGAATCAAGTGTTTTTGCAATTGATGAGTCAGCGTACACTACCGAATGGTTTTTTGACAGTGGTGCAACGTGTCATCTAACTTTCCGAAGAGACATATTTCAAAGTTTTGAAAAATTTTCTCAACCGAGTAAATTATATGTTGCAAATGGTGATGCTGTAGAAGCTTTTGGAAAAGGAATTATTCAAGTGAAAGTGAATAATAAATGGCAAGCGGTTCAACTTACAGATGTCTGGTATGTGCCAAGAGTAAAAAAAAATTTGTTCACAGTACTTGCAACTCAAGATAAGAACAGAAATAGCTCTTTTGTTTCAACCTCAAGAAGTTGTCATCTACTTATTGACAATGTGATAAATGTTGTTGGAATAAGAAACAATAATGGACGTTTGTTCAAACTTGTAGCAAAACTGTTAGACCGTTGAATTCTGAAGTTGAAGTTAACTTTGTCAATGATCAAGATGCATTACAGTTATACCATGGACGAATTGAACATCAGCATGATAAACATGTTAAAATAGTGTTGAAGCGTGATCTAAAAGTCGATACACCTGTAGACAGTGAATTATGTGAAGGATGTATCTATGAAAAGCTACATCGATTGAAATTTGGAACTCGAGTAAGAGCATCAAGACCAGGAGAATTAAGTCACATTGGTGTATATAGTCCTTTTGGCTTCTCATTTCAAAATTACAAATACTTTGTTTTGTTAAAAGATGATTTCACAGGCTACAGATTTGTTTTATTTTGTTAAACATAAATCAGATGTGCCAGAAAGACTTAGATAAATGCTTGCAGGGTCAAGATCAGCTGGTCATAAAGTCTCAAAAGTATTAAGTGACAATGAAGGTGAATTTGACAACAAAGAATTCAGATCAATTTTGCAAAAAGAAGGAGTTAGACAACGCTTAACTATGCCTTATACACCTCAACAGAATGGTCGCAGTGAGCGTGATAATTGAGCGCTAGTTGAAGCAGCAAGAGCCATGAGGCTGGCTCATGAAAAACTGCCTCAGGTCCTATGGGCTGAATTAGTTAATACTGCTGCTTACATATTCAACCGAACTGGACCATCTTCTGTAGAAGGAAATTACTATATGAATTGTGGTTTAACAAGAAACCTAAGATAACACATCTACGAATCATTGGTAGTACAGCCTATGTTCATATTCCTATGCAGAAACGACAAAAAACGAATGCTAAAACTGTAAAGGTTATTCTCGTTGGATATGAAGGTGACGATGGCTACAAAATTTTTGTTAAACCAAAAAATAAAATGTTTTGATCAAAAGATGTTATTTTTGATGAGAAGGCTGTCAAACCAAATTCAGTGATTTTGCAAGAAGAAAGTAGTTCAGATGATACAGTTTCGATTGATGTGGAAATCAAAAATGAAAATGAAGAAACTTTGATTAAAGAAAGTATTTCAACTGATGAAAATATTCACAACCGTAGTTCAGTTTCATCTGATGAAGAAGATCGATCTGATTGTTTTAATCAAAAGACCAAAAGTATGGTTTTACGTGACAGAAATAATATCAAAAAGCCATCTCGTTATGATCCTTTCATTATGTCTGCATTATGTGAAGTACTTGAACCAGAGAGTTATAGAGATGCCATTCAAAGTGATGAAAAAGATGAATGGTTTAAAGCCATGAACAGTGAAATGCAGTCATTAGAGGAAAATCAATCGTAAGATTCGGTAAATCTTCCAAAAGGTCATAAGGCCATATGGTAAATCTTCCTAAAGGTCATAAGGTAAAATGGGTTTACATGGTAAAACACAATCCAGATTGTTCTGTTGAACGTTTTAAAGCCAGGTTAGTGGTAGAAGGTTTTTCGCAGAAAAGAAAATTGACAATGAAGAAACCTATAGTCCTGGGGTCAGAAGTTCAACTATAAGAACACTATTAAGTGTTGCTGCGAATGAAAAAATGTCACTCATGCAGTTTGATGTGTCAACAGCATTTCTATACAGCAAACTAGATGAAGATATTTACATGGAGCAACCTGAAGGTCTTAAAGATAATTCAGGAAGAGTCTGTAAACTCAAGCAAAGTCTATATGGACTTAAACAAGCTTTAAGATGTTAGAACAAACACTGCTGAATTTTAGAAAAAGAAACATTTCAAACAAAACAATGCAGATACTTGTTTGTTCATTACAATACAGGAAGGGAAGAAACTCATACTTGCACTGTATGTTGATGATGGACTAGTTGCAGAAACCGATAAAGAAGAACTAAAAATTTTTGAAAAAGAATTAGTCAGAATTCAAGATAACATCTAAACCTGCAACATATTTTTTGGATTAGAAATTAATCAAGATGAGAAGGGAAATATTAAAGTCAATCAGTCATCGTATACAAGAATGATTCCTGAAAAGTTTGGATGAGCCAGTGTAAACCCTGTAGAACTCCGATCACAAAATCTGAAGAGTTCGATGAAAACAAAAATGAATACGAGGAAGTGAAATTTCCTTACAGATCAGCAGTTGGTGCATTGATATACTTGATGACGGAAACAAGACCAGATATTGCATATGCAGTTGGAGTAGCATCCAGAAGTTTGGAGAAACCCAGCAAGTCTATTGTAATACAAGTCAAGCAAATTTTCAGATATTTGCAAGGCACAGCTGATGTCGGTATTGTTTACAAGTCTGGTCAAAACAATACACTAATAGCCTACAGTGATGCAGATCATGGAGGAGATAAATTTAGTTGAAGATTGATATCAGGTGTAATCTGTATGTTTGGAGGAAGCGTGGTCAGTTCAAATTTCACTTCCTCGTATTCATTTTTGTTTTTATCGAACTCTTCAGATTTTGTGATCGGAGTTTGGTTTAGCCAACGTCAACCCTCAGTTGCGATTTCAACTACCGAAGCAGAAATCGTTGCCGCAAGTGAAGCAGCTCGTGAAGTGATATGGCTCAAACGATTGTTTAACGACATTGTAGATCTAAAGAAAAAGCCAGAAATTTTGTCGACAATGAAGCAGCGATTCGTTTCGCACATAATCCCGAACTTTACAGAAGGACAAAGCATATCCACATTAGACATTTTTTTGTCAGAGAAAAGGTTGCATAAGAAGAAGTTTCAGTTGAACGAGTTGCGACAGAACTTCAAGTTGCTGATGCTCTGGCAAAACCAATGATTGGACCAAGACTTAAGAATCTGATGTGTGTGATGGGTCTTCAGAACATTTATGTTAAGGTCATCTAATGTTTTAAATAAAATGAAAAGGTGTTAAGTTTTATGTTTTATTTTAAAACATTATGATTTACGATATACATTTATTTTCTTTGGACTAAATGTTCTTTGCTTTGTATGTAACTTCACTTTTTCCTTTTCTGTGTTCCCGGTTGATAATAAACAAGTCAAAAACGTTTCCAAGTTTATTTCTCTTCTTTTAATTCCTTTCAATATTATATTAATATCAATTAATTTAACAATCTACGTGACAAGAAATTTAACATAGACGTTATGCAGTTGATGCAAATTTATTTCATTCATCTAACAATTTCAATATCAATTTCTAACAATATCACAAAAGTCGATAAGATTAACAATAAACTATTCAAAATTGGTTTAAACATAATAAACTCCTAACAAATATGTCAAAAACCTGCTACATAGTTTTGAGAATGTCTATTCTATATTAATAAAGCTGACCTAAAAAGTTTTAACTATAAAGGTTTAACAGTTAAACTTTAACTCTTTAAAATAACTTGTCATGGGCTGTACAGGTACACATACTGGATCTGAAAAATTAATTAATTTTGTATTTACCTAAAAAAAATTTAAATTTAAATTTAAACATAGTATATCAGCGCTCTAAACGTGAACTAACTGAGAAACCCTTTTGTAGTATCTCAAATTTGGTAAAAACTACGCGAATTTGTGAAGGACATTGTTATACAGGAATAAATTTCTTAAATGCATGCAAAATAAATTTACATTTCAATAAAAAGCCCTATTAAGCATGCAGACACTTTTGTATATGTTTGATTAAATGATTATTGAAAAGTACTTGAATAATTTAATTTTAAAAATGTTTATATTCACTATCATTGTGCAGGTAACTTTTCTTCATTGTTACTACACAGTCAGTCTCAGAGATTCAAAAAGAAGCTAATAATTACAACAGTACTGGTTAGTAAATTAATATATTGTACAAAGAAACATTTAATAAATTGACAGATGAGTGGGTGGATGTATTGATGGATTGGTTTGTTATTATGATTTAGAAAAACTAGATTTACGAAATAAAAAAATTGCAGTAAAAATTTTTAAAAACTCTTAAAAGTTACAATTAAGCTATTATTTAAATTTAACAATACAAAAAATATAGTTTAAATTAGGAAACCTGATGCTTAAAATACCTATACTGGCCCTCAAAAACACCTGAGCCCATTTTCAGTGCGCTTTAGGGACTGGCGTCATTCTTTAGTTTTCATCAAATTTTACAATTTTCATGTTTTTTATAGTTTATTAACAATTTTTATTCATTTTTTGAAGATTTTGTTTATTTTGTAGTCATTTTATTACATGGATCAGCATAATATTTCAGCATAGTTAATTTTTTTCGCGTCATATTAATAGTAGCGATCAGAGACCATGTCTTCACTTGGATAAAACTATCTTCGCAATTCTAGAAAAAGTAATTTGATGTCAGTAAGTTTTTTTTAGCTAGTCAGTTAGTTAGGTTCCATAATTGTAATGTCTCGTCTTATTTCATCTTTCAATTCTCCAATTACGGCTTTAAAATAATTGTAATCATTTTTATCAACGTCTGCTGTTGAAGCTAACAAACTCATTCAATCAATCAATCAACCAACCATCCAACCAAACAACCAATCAATCAATTAATCAATCAATCAATTAGTTTATTAAGCGCTATTTCCGCAATGTTCAACAGCGCTCCTCAATGAATTTTGCGAACAGATGGGTTTTGAGATTCGCTATGAACTTCGTAAGTGATGGAGAAGTAAACAGAGGAGGTAGAGAGTTCTAGAGAAAAGGGTCAGAAAAAGCAAATGCAGATTTAGCAAAAGAGTTAAGAAAAAGTGAGAACAAGAAGACGATCGTAAACCGGGGTGTTTAGGTTCAATTAACATGTATGATAAGTACTTAGAAAATAATAATTTAGATTGAGAGTTATACATAAATGTGCAAATTTTAAAAACTGTTCTATATTTTATAGGTAGCCAGTGCAAGAGAACAAGATATGGAGATATATGAGAAAAAACGATGCACGAGCAACTAGACGAGCAGCAGAGTTAAAAGCTTTACTTAAAGGATAGAGTGTAGAATCAGTAAGATCATAGTAGAGCGAGTTACAATAATCAATCCTAGATAAGACTAATAAAGTAACAAGAAGGAGAAGAGTAGGATCGTCAAGAAAAGGCAATAGTTTTTTACTCTACGTAGATGAAAGTAAGAACTTCTAGCAACACTATTAATTTGAGAAGAAAGAGACACCTAGAATCAAAGATAAAGCTAAGACTACGAAACTTGTGAAAAACATCAAGAGTTTTAGAATTAGGTAAGATAATAGAAGGAATAGTAATAGAGTGTTTAGATTTATTAAAACAAATTAATTCAAATTTAGAAGGATTAAGTTTAAGACACATAGAGTCAGACTAAGCGATAATTGAAGAAAGACGGAGAGATAGATTATGAAGAACACTATTGAGATTAGATGGAGGAAAAGAAGTATAAATTTAAGAATAAGTTTTGTCGACCAAATGTTTTTTAAATATTTCGATTTAAGGTTGCTAATGTTTTATCGCTCTAGAATACTTTGTTTCAACTCTCGATATGAACTCTTCACGTGTGATGCGAGTGAATTTAACCGATGAAAAACCGGATCTCAAAATAATAAACCTAAAAGTGCAACAATGGTTTTTATATTTTCCGAACGGTACATATTGTTTACATTTTTATCACTGTCTGGTATACAATTTTTGAACGTTAACTAATTTTTGAAATACTGCCGCTATGATAATAATGCGTCTTGTTGATTGCTGTTAAATGGTTTTGAATGTGTAGGATCATTGAAGGGTGGTTTTTGAAACATCGGTTGTCCTACCGGTTGCATTGTTGTATGTACTGCTGGTGTTGATGTGTAGTTTTTATCTGGGGGTAACTGTCGTACGTGTTTCACGATCGACTGAATCAATTCGTGTGCAGTGCGTCAAAGTAAAGAAGGCGATGAAAGCTATGGTTGAATAGGTGGCAGCGTAACGTGCCGTTGTTGTGATATTGATGTTGAGTTGATGGTGGTTGTCGAGGTTGCCATTGTGAAGTTGGATGTATCGATGATCAAAATACTATCAGTATTTAAAAAAGGTAATGATCAAAAAACAAATAATTATCGCCCCATTGCTTTGCTTTCACTTGTTTCCAAAATTTTTGAAAAATTAATGTATACAAGAATGCATTCATTTCTAAAAAAATTTAACATTCTCAATAACAATCAGTACGGGTTTCGTACAAATCACTCTATTGGACTAGCAATCTTGGAGTTCACTCAAAAAGTAATGCGAAATCTGAACGATAAAAGTTTTACTAAAGGAATTTTCATCGATCTCACCAAACCATTCGACATTATCAATTACGAACTGCTTCTGAACAAACTCTCTGCAGATGCGCTATGCCTTTCTCCATACATAGTTTCACCTGGTTCGAAATCACCTGCTCCTAACGCGGCTTATCAAATTTCTTAGTAAATTCCATTAAAATTCTGATAAATTTATCTTCTTTACTACTTTTCTAATTTTTTTATTTGATAAATATTTATTAAAATAGTTTTTAAATCGTTATTTTTTACCTGTCCAGAAATAAATCTTTTAAAATAATTTTTAAAACATTATTTTTTTCTTGGCTTACAAATAAATCTTTTTAAATCACTATTATTCTTGTCTGGTTTTTTTAGTACTATGAAGCTGATGACAGAATCGTTGTCAAAGATATTTAACATGATTTTCCATAAAAAGGCTTGGGTCAAGAACGACGCCTAGATCAACAACTGGTTCTTTGAGATCATCCACTTTTTTGCAATCTGGTTTGAGATCATTCACTTTTTTGCAGTCTGCGCTGACTACCAAACCACATGTATTTAGTTTTATCGTGGTTGAGTTTTAGTCTATTTTCTGACATCTACTCTTCTACCGCCTTTATTGAATCTAAATCGGTAGCTGATAATTTGCTCATCGATTCCTGTTTCTGTTGAATGATGAAGGCAAAAGACTGATTGAAACTTTGAAAAAAGTGCGCTTGTGTTCAAATATCTGAAAAGCTGACTAGCAACAAGTCGTTCAATGGTTTTTGATATGAAAGTGACGTTCCATGGCAATCCAGACTTTTTTAACAGAGCTGAAACAACTGCAATATTTTGTGATTTAAGCATTATTGAAAATTAAATGCATTTTTGATGATAACATGATAAAATGGCAGCAGTGTGTCTAGCAATTTTTTGACAATAAACGTAGGCGTTGGATCCGAGCTACAAGATTTTTTTGGTGAATTACATTTTAAGTTTCCTAGTTATTGTGGTGTTTTGGAAAGTTGTGGAAACCTTCTAGATAACAACACCAACATTTTATACAACAATCAACAGCTCTACAACTTAAAAATCGCAGAAGCCATTTTCATCGAATCTGAAAAACCTTCCATCAACATCCAACAACGAATCCCAACAACATTCCAACACAAAGAATGAACAACAATAACATTAATCAGATCATATTATTAATGAAATAATAATAATAATAAAAACTATAATAATGGAAACCAAAGTCGTTAAATGTAAGAAAAAAGTAGTTAAAAATGTAATAATGTTCAATAAAAACCACAATGCTCATTGTCTAGGACAAGTACAAAACAGTAATGTATTCAAATTGGTTATGAAGTGTTCCTATTGCAATAAATGTCATAAGTCGATCTAATTACAGAGTCTTTTAATAAATGAAATCGGCCATGAATTTTTAATTACCGTCAAATTCAAAATATTGAAAAAGCCAATCTGAATTGTTTTTAGAAAAATTTAACAGTTCTTAAAGTCAGCGTTCAAACATGAATTCAAACTATTTTTGTATTTCAATAGTTTGTAGTTTCTTGATTTTAGCAGATTTGTTTCGTGACACACCGTTAACTCAATTTTGCGGTTGAGCAAAATGGCGACGTCTGGACGGATGGAGTTTAACAGTTGCGATATTGGTTGAACTCTCTCTGACTCGATATCTGCGAATATCAGGCAATCCTCCTGGCAACATGTCTTTAACCAATTAACGATCTCAAATAGAATTTTATTATGACGTTCTGTATATCTTGCCAGCGCAGCAATCGATCCACAGTTGGACACAACATATTTGTTAGTTTGCTTTGCGCTGCATAGAGGACATAGAGAATCTTGTGTCTTTCCCCATCTGACCATACTAATAATAATAATGGGAACAATCTTTTATTCAGCAATAAAAACAATGAAAATGGCAGTACAAATAAAATAAAATAATGAAATAAAATAAAATGTCAAATGCAATAAATAGAGTATTAATCTGAGAAGCTCATCATTCGAATCAAGGGAGTACGACCAGAGTTAATTAGTTTTGTTGAACCGCACATCCCTAATTTAAGCATGTGTCGACTTACTATATATAGCTTCAACACAAAGACAACAGCCCTTCTTCTTGCGACATTTTACGATCGAACTTCTCTTTGTCTAATTGCATTGCCGAACACGTTTTCATTTATTTTGTATTACGCAAATAAATACATTATAAACATTCTTACTTGTTGTTTCTTATATCTAAAGAAACCCACAACAAATTGGTGACCCCGGCGTGATCGAGGAAAACAAGCAACGAGAGTTTCCACTCCAACGCAGATCTTTCTTCGATATAACAACACAGGCAATGATCCCGGCAATGCAACCTCATCCATCACGTTCACCAACACACGCTGCGACGATCGAGTGGGAAAGTATTGTCGGATTGAAAATCCTAGCGATTAAAAAGACTAATAAATAAAACACCACGAAATAAGGAGTTGATTTGTGCGGGCTTTATAAGAAACTGCGATAACTATTCTGATAGGTATTCGGGCTGCTGATGAGTCCCCGGTAGGGACGAAACACGTGTCCAGCCTATTTAAACGAATACTATTCTTATCTTTTTCCACTCAATGCTCTTCTGGTTCGGTGTTCTCATCATCAATCCAACCACAACAAATTGGTGACCCCGAACGCGATGGCTTGCAAAACCACAACAAAGAGAACAACGACAAGAGCCCCACTCCAACTAAATACATTCAGCACGGCGAACCCCAAAGCGTGGTTTACATATTTCGAAAATGTGCTCAAGGGCCGGGGATTCTCAGAAGAAGATGAATAGTATCCCACGTTGGTTGAAAGTCTACCAATGGATGTCGTCATAGATGTAGAGACGGAATTGGCGTCGGCACGAATTTACACCTCACTGAAGCGCGTGTTAACGCGGAGATATTCGGTCTCAGACGAAGAAAATTTGCGCACGCTGCTCTGAGGCGTGACCATAGAAGACAGAACGCCATCACAACTATTGAGGCACATGCAAAGCCTGTGGGGGGGGGCAAACAATAGAGACGAAAGCATTTTGAAACAATTGTGGTTGGACCAGCTACCAACCATCCGCAATACAAATGCATCTAGCAGTCTCAACCGACGAGACGCTACAAAGGTTAGCGACCATAACTGACCGAATGCATCAAATATCCAATCGAAATGGTTCTACCACCATAACACACAACGCCTTAACAAAATCTGGTACCGAAGAGACAACAACTAAGAGAGATAAGGTGTTTGCATTCAGGCGCAAACATCAACAACAACAACTAACGAAGACAAAATTCCCATCTAGAGCAGCAGATGGTGAGGAGACAGATGTTTGCTGGTACCATAAAACGTATGGGGACAGAGCAAAAAAGTGTGCGAGACCATGCAACTACAAAGCAAAAGTCGCCAAGTCGTCAAACTACCAGGCCAGTTGCTAATGGCGGCGGCAACCTCTGGCCACAACACTTTTAGTCGCCTACATCATGTACAAACATCAACAAACATCAACAAACAAAAGTAGTGACAAACAACAACAAACAGCCGCAAAAACAACAAGACACCACATCAACATTCAACAAACCGTGTCGCCTTTTTTACGTCACCGATAACATTTCGAAGACAAGGTTTTTGGTCGCCACAGGAGCCCAGGTAAGTATCATACCTTCACGACAACACCTCCGAAGACCCAAATCTGACTACAAACTGCAAGCTGCAAATGGCACCACTATCGACACATTTGGACAACAGCTCGTAACCATCGACCTCGGTTTACGACGTAAGTTCAAATGGGTTTTCATCATTGCAAACGTCACACAGGCAATATTGTGTGCCGACTTCTTGTCACACTTCGATATTGCAGTCGACATGAGGAGACACAAAATTGTTGACAACATCACGACGTTACAGATACAGGGGGTTGTTGAACGCTCCAATATAATCTCGGGCGTCAAACCATACATTGCTTCGGACAACAACTTTGGTAAAATCATTGACAAATTTCCTAAGTTAACGATGCCTGTCAACAACAACAAAAATTAAAACAAGATACAACACCACATTGTGACTTCTGGACCACCCAGAGAAGTTGTGAGCCGCCAAAGCCGAATTCGAATACATGTGTCAACTCGGAATCATAAGACCGTCAAACAGTCCTTGAGCATCACCATTTCATATGATTGCAAAGTCATCAGGAGATTGGAGGCCTTGTGGAGATTACCGCCCACTCAACAACAGGACCACACCTGATCGATATACAGTTCCACACATCCATGATTTCGCTCACAGTCTGGAACAGGTGCGATGGTTTATGAGGCTAGATCTCGTACGGGTTTACCACCAGATACCGGTGGCAGAAGAAGATATCCAAAAAACAGCAGTGACAACACTGTTTGGTCTGTTTGAATTTTTGAAGATGCCGTTTGGACTGAGAAATACCGCACAGACTTTCCAAAGGTTCTTCGATAGTGTTTTGAGAGGGCTACCTTTTGTCCACGCATACATTGACGACATACTAATAGCCAGCTAAACCCTTGAAGGACACAGAAGCCATGTAGAACAAGTCCTTCAACGACTGCAAGACAACGGACTAACTATCAGCCCATCCAAATGTGAATGGGCGAAATCATCCACAACATTCCTGGGGCATCAACTCGACAGCGAAGGCATTAGACCCCTCGACAACAAAGTACAGGCAATCATCAATTTTGCTGAACCAACGACTGACAAGCAACTACGCCGATTCATCGGAATGATCAATTTTTACCGCCGATTCATCCCTAAATGCTCAACGATATTGTCACCTCTCACTAACATTTTAACTGGAAAATCAAAAACTATAAAATTTAACGAAGTGCAGCAACAAAGTTTTAGAGAGGCCAAGCGGCAACCAAGTTGTGGTACGTTCAAGAGAAAGGCACCTTTCAACTTTTTACCGACGCTTCAGACGTTGCTGCGGGAGCAGTACTAGAACAGAAAAATCAAGGGATTGCAAGGCCCATAGCCTTTTTTTGCAAAAATTCAATCCAACACAGACCCGCTACAGCACATTTGGTCGAGAACTGCTGGCAGTGTATTCAGCTGTCCGTCATTTTCAACATTTCCTCGAAGGTCGAGAGTTTACAATATCCATTGACGTTTGCCTTACATTCAGATTCAAATCGTTTAACACCAAAAGAGATCAGACACCTGGATTACATCTCACAGTTCACAACAGACATTCGACACGTGAAAGGAGAAAACAACATTGTGGCTGATGCGCTATCACGTACAGAGGTAGCCACGATAACGCCAAAAGCAATTAACCTTGAGGAGATGTCGAAAGAACAGGAGGATGATGCAACACTCCTTGACAACATAGACTCACTAAAAATCAGCATAATTCCAGTCAACAACTCAAGAAACAATATCGTCGTCGACACCTCGTTAGGCACCCCTCGTCCTCTAGTTCCAACAAGCATGCGGAAATCAGTTTTTCTGAATTTCCATTCCATGTCACATCCAGGAGCGAAAGCAACATCGAAATTAATAAATTAATTAGATCCAGGTATGTTTGGCCCCACATTGATAAAGACATCCGCAACTGGTGCAGAGAGTGTCTGCAATGTCAACGCAGCAAAGTACATCAACATACAGCTTCACGTCCAGCAGAATTCCCTCTACCAAGCAGCAGATTTCAGCATGTACACATCGATTTAGTCGGACCAATGTCTTCATCAGATGGACACACACACATTTTAACGTGTGTCGATCGTTTCACCAGATGGCCAGTAGCAATCCCCATCAAAAATTTTTTAACGGAAACAATAGTAGATAAATTATTTTCAAACTGGATTTCGTTGTATGGAGTCCCAGAAACCATTACAACAGACAGAGGCAGCCAGTTCACATCTTTTTTTTCAAGAGATTCACCCAGTTACTAAACATTAAACATATTCACTCCACCGCCTACCACCCAGCAGCCAACGGTATGGTGGAACGATTGCATAGACAGCTTAAGGCCTCACTTACGGCTCACGGTTCAGACAAATGGACGGATGTATTACCAGTGACACTATTAGGCATTCGTGTAACGGAGAAGGAAGACCTAAAGTTGTCACCAGCAGAATTTGTTTACGGCACAACACTCCGCCTTCCCGGAGATTTTCCAAACCCACGGCCAGAGACAACTGATGTACACACCTATGCATTAAAACTCAAATGCTGGGCGGAGACCCTAAAAGCAACAAAACCAAGAACAAGTACAAACGTGAGTTACATTCCAAAAGACCTCTTCACTACAGAACAGGTCTTTATTCGTACGGATGCTCACCGCTCACCACTACAACCTCCATACGAGGGACCCTACACAGTGGTAGAACGACACCCAAAATATTTCGTCATTGACAAAAAGGGGCATAGGGACACGGTGGCAATAGACCGCCTCAAACCCGCATACTCACCGGCACCATCAATACCGTCACCCATGCCAACGACCACAGCGCCGTCACCACCTTCTACAACACCTTCAACAAAATTAATTCCGTCGTCGAACGACACATCAGCATCAACAAAAACGTCAACACTATCTCCATCAACGGACGAGGACATGCCAACAACAGAAACAGCTACGTCGACACAAGCACACCCATATCGATCCATCGACACCAACATTCCATCACCCCGGAGAACCACAAGATCAGGAAGAACAGTTCACCTCCCATCTCGATATCTTGATAAACATCGATCAACAGCTTGCGCTGATGATCTGGTAGGAGAATATTGTTGAACCGCACATCCCTAATTTAAGCATGTGACAACTTACTATATATAGCTTCAACACAAAGACAACAGCCCTTCTTCTTGCGACATTTTACGATCGAACTTCTCTTTGTCTAATTGCATTACCGAACACGTTTTCATTTATTTTGTATTATGCAAATAAATACGTTATAAACATTCTTACTTGTTGTTTCTTATATCTAAAGAAACCCACAACAGTTTTAAAATTGATTCATTTTAATTTCTGTCGCAATAGATAGCGTATGACGATGATATAGCAGAGTTTATAAGGTTATTGCAAAAATAACCAATCCAAATAATAAGTATTAGCAATAGATTAAATGATTTGAAGAGACCGAAATTAGATATTTCAAATGTATTTATTACTATTTTTAAATGCTTGAAGCTACGCAATTGCCAAAATGTTATAAAGCTACGCAATTGGCAAACAGATAAAAAAGTCAACACAAAAAAAAACAAAAAAAAGAAAACATTAAACAGAAAGTTGCATAGTTATTCCTAACATTGTCATTAATACATAGATCTAAAAATAAGTAATTTTTAAAACGATCGGTAGTGTTTGAAATACATACGAACATCAGATAATGTATAAAAAAAACCATTGTTAAACAAAACACATAATATATTCCATCAATAATTGATTGTTATATGAAAACAAAAATCAACAAATTAATTTATTGATCAATTTTTAAAAAACGCTTCAAGTCAACAGAGAGTAAATAAGTAGTTTGCGTCTAGAAACATCATAAGTTGGAGATGAGACAACTTCATTCGGTTGTGCATTCCACACTCGAACTAATCTGTTGAAGAAGAAATATTTGTTAGTATTATCGCTTGAGTTGCATTCACGAAGTCTCTTGCCATGACCACGAGTTGACAAATAATGAGATGGAACAAAATTATCTTTCAAATGTTGAACAGTGAGATTGTTAAGTATCTTGTATAAAAAACATAAATCAAATATCAATCGGCGATGTTCCAATGTTTGTATTTTGACAAAGTGTAAACGAGACAGATACGGAAGATGGTGGATTGAAGCAATGGCCTTAGTGAATCTCCTTTGAACTTTTTCGACATTAATAATTTGATATATATAGTCAGGACACCAGACAGTTGAGCAATATTCCAGTAGAGGACGGACATAAGTGCATAAAACCTTGTTGAGCAAATCTTTATCCTTGGATGCAAAACATTTAATAATAAGACGAGCACGAGTAGAAGATCTATGCGCAATGTTGTTAATATGATGTTTAAAACTTAGTTTATTATCAAATATTACACCTAGATCTTTAAAATATTTGACAAGTGTCAGAATGTGATTATCAATCACATACTGATTTATGGCAGTAACATTTTTTGAACATGATAGAAATGAGCAAAGAGAACATTTGTTAGGAGAAAGCGGTAGTTGCCATCTTATGCTCCATGCGATAATATCGTTAAGGACCTGTTGCAGTTGGAATGAATTTGATGAACCGGCATACAATTTGATATCATCAGCAAAAAGCAGCATAGAGACATGTTGAGATAAAAGGCAGTCTTCAATATCATTGATGAAGATGAGAAACAGGGTGGGTCCCAAAACGCTGCCTTGGGGTACCCCACTTGTTACTGCAACTGGACAGTTTATTTTGAATTTTGACTAACTGTGAACGGTTATATAGAAAATCTGTTAACCATCCGAGCAAATTTCCGCCGATGCCATACGCTTTTAGCTTACAGATTAGCTTTGTGTGGGAGACTGAGTCGAAGGCTTTTTGAAAGTCGAGATAGACTGTGTCGCATCTTTCCTTTCTTTGGCGAATTAATAACATATCGCTTAGAAATCTGCGGAGGTTAGTAGATGTTGACCTGGCAGGCAAAAAACCGTGCTGAAATTTGGATATTAAATTGTTGTTTAACAAATAAGATATTATATTGTTCTTGACTATTTTTTCCATAACCCCACAAGATGAGCAGGTAAGTGATATTGGTCTATAATTGCTGGGGTAATTGGTTGGACCTTTTTTATGGATTGGAGTAACAATTGCTTTTTTCCAATTTGTTGGTAGAGAATTAGTTTTGAATGACGTATCAAATATGTGACACAATGGAAGAGCCAGACTTGAAGCACACATTTTGAGAAACCTGTTTGGTATTCCATCCGGGAATACCAAACAGGTATGTTGTATTTTTTAATTTGCGCAGAGTGAGATACACAATCTGTGGAGTGTGGAGTGTGAAGAAGTTAGTTTCATGGCAGACTGTCAACTCCAGAATTTCTAATGTTTCACCGCAATGTCTTGAATAAGCGTGATGGTGGTTGAAAATCGCCTGTCTCAAGATCAGCAAAAATGGAGACGTCTGGGTCGGCACTTGATTTTAACTTGTCGAGGATTATTGCTAAAATTTTGTTGTGTCTTGTTGTGTATCTACCCAATGCCGATGCTGAGCTGCAGTTGGATAACACATATTTATTGGTTTGCATATTTTTGCATAACGAGCACTGGGCAGTGGAGGACTTTCCTCATCTGGACAAATTGGCATTTGTCAGCACCTGTTGAATTAAACCTTTCCGGACAAATCTGAACAGAACCTCTGAACGGCTCATAATGTAACGTGACCAGTAAGCAATTTGAGCCGCAGGAATCTCATTGCTGATTGCTTTAACTGTTGTACCTTGACAACGGAGTGAGGTCAGTTGTGCAAATTCTGCACTTTGTTGTCGAAGCATTGTCGCGTTGAGCGTCGGTTTGATATCGCTTGAACCAGGGAGTTGGTTGTCAATCGCAATATTGTTGTTGAACGATTCGGACCACAAACACTTCAGTTCATCATTGCCATGTGCTTTTAAATAATTGCGTAATTTAATCCGCAATGATTGAGAGACCTAATGTTCAAGCCTCTCATTTTGTAGGAGAGGGACAGGCATTCCGCCACACATCATGGCTATCGCTGCTGATTGGCAGCGATAGCCATGATGTCACCAACTCAATAATGAGAGAGTCAAGGCAGTTGCTTATCCAAGTCAAGAAAATGTTGTATGTCCGCAACTTGAATTTGCTTATCCAAGTCAAGGAAATGTTGTATGTCCGCAACTTGAATGCCAATAGCGACGATAATATCTACGTAGAATTGGTATTTTCCAGTTTGCCGTAGTGTCGAGATTGTTTATCACTGACAACAAATTTTTTAGCTTTCCAAACAACTGTTCTTTAGCCTTGCTGTTGTTGCCTTCAAAATCGTAGACCCTGCCCAGATAAACAATGTGTCCACCTATATCGACCTGAGAAATTAGTTTTTCATCGATGGTCAGCATCGGAAGAAATTGCTCGTAGGAAGGTTTTTTTCCTCATGCCGAATGTTGAGCATTTGTCGATTTTTAGTTTCATGTCGGTTGCATTGCACCAAGCCCGGTTTACATCGATAAGTTTCTGTGCACTTTCAGTGAACTGGAAACTGTAATTGTGTAGTTAAGCGTATACAAATTCAATTAAGTTTATGATTTGAAGTGGGATGTGATGGTAATGCATGATAGATGAGATAAGGCCGTGACTGACTTCACCAAAAGCATTCCGCAAATCCAGGAGTGTGACAAGCATTGTTCTCTGGTGCCTTTTTGCATCGTTAATCATGTGAGATAAGAGCTGGGTATGTTCGGTCAGGCCATTTACTTTTGGGTAGAATTTTTTTGTATATTTTTGTTAATCATGTGGTTTGATTTGAGAAAAGGAAGATGATACATTTTGTGATGATTGGTGTCGTTTAAAATATTTGTGAAGTATTTACAGCATTCGTCCATGTCGAATAGTGGTCTTAGATTTTTCGTGTGTCAAATTTTTTTTTGCAAGACCACCAGAATCGCTGTCTAAGCTGAGTTGTAATGTATGATTTTTTCTCAGCACGTTTAGACATCTTCAACGACTGCAGCTTTAAACGAATGGCTTTACTTGTGTTGGTGATTTGATTGTCAAAGTGGTGGTTGTTGTTGCCAAGTACATTTAGATGTTTCAATTTATTTTTTATCTCTTTGATGCTTTTGTTTGTGATGTTATTCGGGTCAGTATGAGCCATAATTTTGAACAAAATAGTCGTATATCATTTTATGAAATGTGATTGTGAATTCGTCGATGTTGTTGAGACTTGGTAGAAGCTTGCGTTGTAGCTGGAAGAAGGCGTTGGCTTCGGGCCATTTGGCTGGCGTTCTCGGTAATTTGACGCCAGGGATAGCTGATTTCGTTGCTACAACCGTTTGCGCTGACGACGATGACGAAGATGGGTCGTGGTTTGGGGTTGAAGTTAATTCTTTTGTCGATGCTAGTGTGCTATCCATGTTGTTATCCGTTGAGTTTTGTGGTAGTCGAAGCGATTTGTACATTTTGCACGAACGTTGGTGCATAATTAGATCCTTATGGTCCTTGCACATTTTACCACAACAACATGATATTAAATTATTATTATTCAAATTAATAGAATGATTGTCAACAGAATTTGCGTTATAAATGTTTGACGAAATATTAACGTTAGAATTTACACTTGTGCGAACAACATTAGTATCGAAATATCCAACATTCTTAGTACAGCGCCAGGGGTGTCTGTCTACGTTTATGAATATTCTATCACAATGCGGACATTTATTAGAGTTTATACTATATATTCCATTAATTTAAAAAATTGAAATTAAATAAATAGCATAATAAAATCTAAATTTTAAAACTATCTCCATCATCTGCAGAATTATTCCTTTTCAAACAACCAATTTTAAAACTAATTGAACAATTAAAAACTAGTATTATTTATAAAAAACAGTGAGCTGTGCGAAAACGACAAACTCTCATGCAGTACATACAATATAATAATAATAATAATGAGAACATCCTTTTATTTCCATTCTAAAACATACATTGTAATTATAAAGTTAAAATAATAAAACTTATAATATAAATTATGTAGAAATTGAATTGAGGACGACTTCCAGTATTCAACCAGTAGTTGGTAAAGAATTGGGCGTAGAATGAGGCTTCTTTTAAATATTATTACAGAGATTTGGTTCAGAGGACAAGGAGATGCCTTTGATTTACATTTTTTTAGTTATTGAAAGGTGTTGAAAAGAAATGTAGCATGTTTTTGCAGCGGAATCCATGGTGGCAAGCAGTTGTTGCTATGCTGAGATTCGTTTAGCATATTTTGAAAATACTTTTGGCAGTGTGAAGTTCCAAACGCAGGCTGAACGTCACTTGCCTGTTGGAATATATTTTTACATGTTGACCAGAACAATTCAAAATGTTTTTTAAAGAAACGCGTTGATAAAATATCTAGTTGACAGGACTTTGTAGGTGTTAGAAGCATTTTTTCCTGACATCAGCCTCAGACAGCGCCAGAAAAGTCGAAAAAACTACTCGCATCAATGATTATCACTGTTTATACAAGACTGATTTTCAGTGTCAATCCCATGTTTTATCATTTTAATTTTTCATTAAAGAAAGTCCTGAACTGACCAGCATTGAGATCATTGAATTCAAAAGTCTCTGAAAGCAAAAAGGTTGATCCGACTCTGGAATCGTTTTGATGAGAAAGCTTTCGCTGAGCAGTCTCCAGTGTCCAGACCGTGTATAACTGATGATGTAAATGCAGAATTTGGTTTATTCAGTGACGAGGTGAGGAGAATAGTTGATAGGATTGTTTCTCTTGTACTGGTGCTGCCTGGGCGCCATCATGTTGCAGCGTGGTTTGATGATGATTGCAAGGCTTCAAAACGGAAATCTAGAAAAAAAGAAAGAATTTTTAGAAAAAGTCGTAAATTGTCTGTTAAAAATGATTGGATATTGGCCCTTAAAGAAAAAACTAAAATTTATTCAAACAAACGTAAAGTTTATTGGAAGAAAGTTGTCAATGAAAACAGTAAAACTCCAAAAAGCTTGTGGAGGGTGGTTAATAAAATTTTTCTAAACAGTGAAGGCACTAAACGCGAATTCAATGATCTCAATGCTGGCCAGTTCATGACTTTCTTTAATGAAAAAATGAAAGTGATAAAACAGGGGATTGACACTGAAAATCAATCTTGTCTTAACAGTGATGATCATGGATGTCAGCAGTTGTTTTTGACTTTTCTGGCGGTGTCTGAGGCTGATGTCAGGAAAGAAGTGCTTCATTCACCTACAAAGTCCTGTCAACTAGCTATATTTAGCTATATTAGCTATATTTTACCAACACGTTTTTTTAAAAAGCATTTTGAATTGTTTTGTCCATTTATAACCAGTTTGAATAATCTGTGCATGAGGGTAGGTTGCTTCCCCACACCTTGTAAACATGCAATTGTTGTGCCGTTGTTGAAAAAAGTGATGGAGATCCAGGTGACGTCAGTAATTATCGACCAGTCAGTAATCTGTCATTTATATCAAAACTCATTGAAAAGATGGTGTCGAGACAATTGCTTGCTCATTTGAATGATAATAATCTCATGCCTGCACATCAATCCGGTTTTAGACGATTTCACTCCACTGAAACTGCCCTGCTACATGTTTTCTTAGGGGTTTATGCTGAGATGGATTCTCAAAACATTTCCTTGTTGGCATTTTTGGACATGAGCTCGGCTTTCGACTGTGTCAATCATGAAATGTTACTGCTCAAGCTGCATCTAAATTTTGAAATAATAAATTGGCTCAGAAGCTACTTGATTGGCCGAACACAGCAGGTTTCGTTCAACGGGAGTTTGTCCTACGTCAGTGTGGTTCGCTCTGGTGTGCCGCAGGGATCTGTTTTGTGTCCTTTATTGTTTCTGCTTCATACATCTGATGTGCTGAAGATAATTGATTCCTATGATTTTAAAAGCCATGCATATGCAGACGACATTCAAATTATGTTATCAGGTAAACCGAAGTTATTTCAAGACGAGATTACGAGATTCATTGAATGTATGTCGGAGGTTAATCTGTGGATGTCGAGAAAGGAATTGAAGCTTAACAGGATAAAACTAAGTTTCTTCCTGGTACCTGGCAGCAGTTGGCAGACTTGGATATAAATTCAGTTTTTATGAATGATAAAAAAATAGATTTCTGTAAAGCAGTGTCGATTCTAGGTTTTTTAATTGATTCAAACCTAACAATGAAATCTCATTTTAAAATGATTTCTATATCATGCTTGGCACAGATTAGAAGAATGAAACAAATTCGAGAATCACTTGATAAGGACGCAATGCAGACTCTGGCGCATGCGTTGGTGCACTCACGTGTCGATTATTGCAATGGTTTTTTTTATGGACTCCCGGCTGGATCCATCAAAATTCTGCAATCGATACAAAACCTTACTGCCTGGATTGTGGCTGGATGTCGATGGTGATCATGCCACACCGATCCTGAGTGATTTGCATTGGTCGCCCATAAATAAAAGAATTGTTTTTAAAATCTCTGTCACAGTTTTCAAATCACTAAATGGTCTGGCTCCAAAATATTTATCAGATAAACTGAAATTAAAAACGTCGATCGCATCTGGTGTGCGTCTGAGGTCTGACGATTCGAACATTCTTGTGGTTCCTCATAGACAGCTAAAGATTGGATCGCGTGATTTTGCTGTGTCAGGCCCTGTCGTATGGAACGACTTGCCGTCAGCCCTCAGAATGCCTGGAATGAACATTGCTGAATTTAAAAGACAATTAAAGACATACCTTTTTTATTATAGTTCATCTCTTTTCATTCTCGCTATTTTGTTGTTAATATTAGTTATAATTTGATAGCCTTTGTGAAAACTGCTATAACGAACGCTATATTAAGTTTTCTCTTAATAATAATAATATATATATATATATATGTGTGTGTGTGTGTGTGTATTTATTTGTCTGTTGATTTCTTGTAGGAGTCGCCTTTTGTGATGCTGAAAACAAAACATTACCACATCTCAGGAAACGAAAGATTTGAAGGTTTTCTAATTGATGTAATTAACCACATACTGAGACCTTTAAACGTCGATTTTGAAATTAGACTAGCAAGTCAGAACAAGTATGGAAAGCTCAGAAATAGTTTTTTCTGGGATGGAGCAATTGGAGAAGTTCACAGAGGGGTTAGTAAATATTTATTGTTTTTATATGATTTAGAATGTTTTATATATTTGTTGAAAAATATTTTAATAACCACGTTTCACCATAGTTGTTGATTTTTAAAATAGAAATAATGAGACGTGTAAAATAACTTTATTATCTCAACAAATACTAACAAACAGAAAAGGAAAAGTGTAAAAGCTGGAGCAACTAAATAGTAATAATAATAAATTAAATTTAAACATATATGTATTAAAATTAATAATTAAACCTAATTAATAATCGTTAGCAAAAATGTTAAATGTTCAAAATGTTTGATAAAAATATTTAGTCTCCTACAAATTATTCGAATTTTCTTTTTTGTCAAACATTTTTTATATATTCAAATAACCTAATTACAATTACGCAGAATTAATTTTTACACAGTTTAGAACATCTGATTTTTCACAAACTGAACCTGAACCAAACGAACCAAATTTGAATCCTGTTAAAGATCAAACCAAACCCGACCTTTGAAATTACTAGCTACGAATTGAATTGAACAAAATGTCCTTTAATTAACCGAACCGAGTCGAATTTGCAATGTTACAAACTTTGCATTTTGCACATCTTTACAAAAAAGGACTGATCTTTGCGAAACTCAACGCGTAAAATTTATCTTGCGACATCCGATCCGTTAATACCCACAGTTACCTTTTGTGTCCTTGTAGACAAATTTTATGCAACTAGTCCAAAGCGGAGCTATCAATAGCTTACGATAATTTGAGTCTATTTAGCAAAATTTTGTAATTAACGGTGTCGAACGCATCACTGATGTAGAATAGAGCAATCATGGCGATGTATCCATTGTCGACTGCACCACACACATTCGAGCGTATTTTCATCAAACCCTGTTGACGATGTTTCCGAAATACCAATAGCAATTTTTGTAATAACGCGTTGTTGTGAAGATAATTTAATAGTTGCTGGCAAGTATGTTTGCCATTCTGTTAGAAAAAAACAGATTTGATATTGGTAGATCTACTTTTTTAACAACAGATTTTTTTTTAGAAACCCGGAAACTTAGAAAGCATCGGATTTTTTGCCAGACCTTCTAACCTCGGAGCCAATAAACAAAATCCGGGCAAATGCAATGTTCAGCCCTTCTTGGCGAGCATACGAACCAGCTTTTTCGTATACTTGCAGGTTTTCCTTCAAGCGTTGACTCATGATAATGCGTCGATCATGATATACTTATTAAAGAATGTCAGCAGGTTATGGAATAATACGGCAGTTTATGAAGCACCATTTGTACCATGTCTTTAGAGGTGCCCAGAGCCTGCATCTGCAAATAAATGTTTTTTAGCATTTTTTAAAAGCCGTGTGCAAAAAAGCGTGTAGCTTTTCAAATCTGCCGGCAAACCGTTTCACACACTCAAAGCTGACAAGTAGAGGATAGAGCAGATGGTCTGTTGTAGTAATCGCAGGTACAGCAGAACGTGATGAACGTGATGAAGCAAGTCAAACAGAAAAAACCCGAAAAAGGTACATTGTCGGGCAATAATAGGATTTGTCGGACAAAAACGAAAAGAGCAGCAATTTGGGCAGATAAACACGTATTACCCCAGACAAACTACTAACAAAAATTTGTTTTTTTTATAAATTAAAATTTAGAATAAAACCTTATTTAAAACTCTGAAAACATTGCTCCATAAAAATGTTAACACACCGGCAAGCTGGTGCAAAGATTCCAAACTCATCATTTTTAATAATTTTGATATTTTAATAATAATAAAGCAAAACAAAACAAAAAAAACAAAGCAAACTCATCATTTTTAATAATTTTGATAATAAAACAAAACAAATTGGTCTATGTTTAAACAAATGTTATTACCGATTTAGTTTAATAAAATAATATTAGATTGGCAACTAAACAATATTAAATCAAATTAAAACTAAATTAATATTTTGCTAATAAAATGTTAATATTATAATAATAAATATAAATTGATATATTGCTAATAAAAAATATATTGCTACAAAATTAATATTTTGCTAATAAAATGTTATTATAATAAATTAATATTTTGTTAATAAACAAATGTTATTACCGATTTAGTTTAATAAAATAATATTAGATTAGCAGCTAAACAATATTAAATCAAATTAAAACTAAATTAATATTTTGCTAATAATTTGCACTTAAATTTGAATGATTAAATAATAATTAGTATTTGATTGATGTTATTCAAATAAAAAAAATGTACCGTCGTTCGATTTGAAAGTTTTCATCTGTAGCCCGCTTGACTTACAAGTTCGGAGCTATTCTGTCTTGCTTTCTTATCATGTTGTCTGTGACTGTAACTTGTTACTTCGTTTTACCTGTAGATCTCTTCACCATATCTGAGACTTCAATTTGAAAATACCTCTATGGTTAAATCAGTAAACTAGCGTGTAGTGGATCTGTTGGGAACCCGTTTTCTTGCAACCTTTTGTACACCTGCAATCTGTGGTTCATCTGTCTCTGCAACCGTTGTAAATCTGCCTATGAGAGTGAGTAGATAGATTCACATGCTGAGTTAACCTGAGAGAGTTGATTAATGTTGCGAGTTGTTGATCGATGTCTTGAGCTGGCCTGAGGCGTTAAAGTCCCCGTACGCGGTAAATGCAAAATCGAAACTAATAACATACATATTGTTGTGATATTTGACGATCGTAATACCAACACAAATATTATAACTTCAAAGATCTCAATATTTCCAACACTAGTGTTGTAGCTTCCAACGATCGTCAAGTTACCGTTATTCCGTAAGTTCAAGATGAACACAACTGCTTCAAACGCAACTCTGTTGAACGTTTATTTGAACGCCAACAGTAATAGAAACATTAAACAAATTAAAATAACTACATAAATCACATTTACGACTTCACTTCAAACCTCGCTGGAAACCTGTATCTCATAGGATCTTATATAGGCTTCTTTTTACTATTCTTTACAATCCAAAAATTACAAATATAGTAAAGATAACAAAGATAACATATAATCAAGATAACAAGTAATATGGCGCAATTTAATAAGTGCGGCGGTTGTAGCAATATAATACACATAAAATAGACGGTTGTAGCAATATAATACACATAAAATAAGTCTAATTATATCAATAATTGCAGCTTACTTTGAAAATATGTTGAAAATGCATTTTTTACTTCAGTTTCAAGAATAAATTATAAAAATTCTAATTGTTTATAAATTTTTTGTAAGTTCTTGAAGGAAAAATTAGACAAATTGTCATTATTCCCGTTAAGCAATTATCCAATATTTAATATTGACTTACCTTTATTCAAGCAAATAAATGTTTGTTGTGTTGTTCTGTGTGCAATATCTCTCTAAAGTGGACGACATTCAACCAGGCGTTTGCAAAAACTGATGTCGATGCCCACAGTTTTATGTCTTGTTTTCAAATCTTAGTTACATCTTCAATGCGCCAAATATATCTCAGCCATCGGAGTCAACTCTATTTCAGCATTTTGTATATACTGAAAAAACCAGCACGATAAAGAATATTGGTGTCGGGTATCACCAAAAGATTTGTAATATATAGCGTAAGTTTCTTAAAAAAATTGTTGAGTCTTTGCTAGTTTCGCTGCCACATATCAGTGTAGCCTGCTGAGAAGAGTGGGGTTATAAACCAGCATCTTTGTTTAAAGTAAATGCTTTGAGTTTTCACGCAAGCGTTTGCAGTCTGCCAAGAATAGCAAAAGCTCTCCTATGCGTTTTCAAATGTCTCTATCTATGTTTTGAACCTATGAAATAGCGGATCATAAGTTGGTTGACTACATCGAGTTCATAGTTTTAAGTGTTTAAAAAAATAGAATAGCACATTTGTGTTCTATAACGCAAATTTTTTTCAAATCTGATTGTAGGTTCAAAGGCCTTCCAAGATTCATAAAACTAAGTTTTTAGAGTCCGTAAATAATGTTAAATGTGGGCAATCAAAACTGCATCATTAACAAAAAGCAACTCTCTGATCACAATTTCTTTAAGAACTTGGTTTTTAAGAACTATGTCACCGTCAGACCAGGTACGTATAAAAATTCCTTCTGCTATTGAATTGAAAACGTGTTTAAGAAGCATAATAGAGAATACATCGTAAAGCGTAAGAGCAAGCATACAATCCTGTCTTGCACTATTACTGATATAAAAAGAATTTGAATATTCTCCATGCCCTTTGTTCATCGTAGAATGATTTGGTCACACATAACAGTTTTGAAAAAATTTTAAAAATTCCATCTCTGCTAATCATATCAGATCAATGAATGTGGTGAATACTTAGTGGTATTTTTCATGAAATTGACGTAACGAGAAAATCATGTCAATTGTAGATACGTGAAATCAAAATCCTCATTGAGGTTTGGAATAGACGATTTAATTAGATAGTTAATTTCTGTAGACGAGACAGCAAAACTCGAGAAATGGTCTTGCCAACCATATCGAGTAACGAAATACGTCTTTAGTTCGGTCTTTAATATTAAATAGTCATCAACATTTCAGAGAAACTTTTCAAAAGTTATTATATGTAATATCAAAAAAAAAGCCTACGCGAAGTAAATTAGGACTGTGTCCTCAACTGTGATGGATCAGTGTTGTGACAATTTTTATCTCGTAATTGATAAAATTTTTAATGATCATGCGTCGATAAGATATCCAGATATCGTTCCACAAACAAGCCGTGGTTCGATGAAGATGCATTAAAGTCATTGAAATGCAAAAACTGGTTATATAAAAAGTACATTAAAAATCCTTTATTCCTTTATTTAAAAAGTACTTTTATCCATCCATCTATCTATCTGTCTGTCTGTTTATCTATCTATTTATCCATCTACCTATCCATCTATCTATTTTCATGATTTATGAAAATTTTTAAATTCAGTTATGATGGTTAACAAAAAAATTTACTTACTTCACAGACTGCTGATATAGCTATAGGACCACTGGTAGTTTTGGAAGAAGCTAATGAAACAATTGATTACACCGAGCCATATTTGAGTTTGAAGTATTCAGCATTAATTGCTAAACCAAGTAATGAATTAACAAATTCTAAACAGCCACTTCTAAAAGAATCAACACAAAAGTCACTTTCTTCATTACAACAATTACCGCCATTTTTACAAAAATGGAAAAAAAGTATATATTTTAACAATCACCGTAACTTTTATCATAAGCTATTAAAAAAGAGATCAAGTAGCTATAGGACAAATTATTTAGCAATCAAAGATCTGTCAAAACTTGTTGAATCGGGCATGACATGTGGAATGATCGAAAACAGTCATCCTTATACGCTATTCAATCGATCCACTTATGAAGATCATAAAGTTATTTTTTCAAAAATGTCTAACGCTTGGCCAGGGGCTTACGTTCAAACTAGGTTGCAAAGTATACAAAATATTTTTATCTTAATAATCTTTTAATTTAAATTTTTGTAGATATTATTCATTGAAAACATAACATTAAATTTTCTTTTTTTAATAATTGTAACATAAAGGCTAGAATTTGAACAGTAACTGTCCTTATTATTTGGTGTATAATAACGAGCTGACCATGGTACTTCATAGCGCCTTAGATAAAATGTTGATTTAATAGCAGAGTTTTATTGACTTGAATAAAAAACAAAGTGAAATATTTAACATAACATTTTTTTACAGATGTAAATCACCAATGTCAAACCATTAATCGTGTCTGAATTCAAATATTTAGCTGTCCCAAATTGCATGTAATGAGAATTGGCTTTTCTAAATCGATAAGCCAAAAAACTCCGCATTATTGGGAAGATATCGGCAGATATTGTGAAATAATTTTTTATCTATCCTGATTACCCCACTAAATTATTCTTCAAAATTTTACAATGATCCAATAAATGTCTAATAGTTTTTGCGATTTATCGACAATTTTCCAAAAGTTTATATTATTATCTCGATATATTCCTATTAATTTCAAGATGTACGATTATTTTTTGATGTCTAAATTTACATTCATGTTTATATCATACAAGCTACCCCCTACGTGAGTTGCAACGCTACTTAAAAGAAAACTAATGATCGTTTTAATACAAATAACCAGTTGCCCTTGTGTACATGTATATTAGACATGTACATGTATATTTCCAAACCGATAACCAAAAAATGCAAATGTCAGATACTACGTTTTCTAATTTCTGAAACCGTTATATCGGTATAAATTTTTAAGTATTAGTCAAATAATTATTTGCGCTACCGCTTAACTCATTCTTTTCTCATTCAAGATAATTTATCTTTAATGAATTTTCAGATTTTGATAGATTTTTATTTTTTTTCCCATTCTACAAAACCATTCTATGGAAAGGGGGTTTCCATACAAATCCTTCCTAAGAGTGAAGCATGTTTATCTTTTTTGCAATAACATTCATGACAAAACCACCTATCATTTGAAAAATTCAAAGCCAATCTGCTCGATTGTTTTCTAACCATAATTTTCCAAAAAATTTTATCCCCATTTTTTCCGAGGATGGGGCAAGTAAAATCTATACCATTGTTTTCCGTCGAACCCAAACACTAACTTTTATAAACAAAATTTTAAACCGTTTTCTAGACTAAATCTATCAAAAAATTGCCCACCCTTATCAAACCGACTCTTTCGGAGGGCGGAGTAAATTAAAGCAAAACCAACATTCACCGACGTACCTAAAAATCGTTATATAAGAAATTTAAAACGGTGTTTCAGTATTAAAACTTAAAGCCCCTTTTTAATATCTGAAGATGAACCGAGTTAAAACACGCAAACGATTTATACTACGTCTACATACAAAATTTCAAGCCAAATGCTTCAATAGTTTAGTTTTTGATAGATAATTTTAGTAAAATTTTTACTTTAAAATGTCTGCATATTTTTATAAAAAATACACGAACAAATATGCAATGAGGTTATCTCCAAAAATTGCTTAGTTGAAAACAACACAGTTTTGAAAATAAATTAATTAATTTTGTTAACCGAAAAGGCGATAAGTTCAGTTTTTTCCTGTATTGCTGAATTGTGTAATTGAAAACAAAAGGGTGTGTTTTGAAAATAATTAATCAACTCTCACGCATATATATATACATATATATTAGGGATGCACCGGATTCAGGTTTTTCAAATCCGGCCGGGGCCGGACTTGGCCGGATTTAAAATTCAAAAACCGGCCGGGGCCGGAGCCGGATTTTAGTTACCATTTTACATAAGTTAGAAAAAATACTCACATTTACGGTTATCTACATGTTGAACATGTTATTTAATTCAAATATATGAATAAGTTGTGTGATACGCCAAATTCTGTACACAAAGATCAGCTTATAATTTATGCATATTTGCATAACCCTAGTTAAAGCACAAAGAAAATTGTCCAGCTCACCGCACAATTAGTGCTGTTGTAATTATGTGTTATGTATACCTAGCCTAACCTTTCTTAAATTATGTGCTTATGTATCTCTCTCTCTCTCTCTCTCTCTCTCTAAATATATATATATATATATATATATATATTATGTAGCTATATGATCCGTCATATGCAATTATCAATATATAGTATATACGCGTGCACAAGTTCTTTTACACAAAGATCAGCTTATAATTTATGCATAACCCATGTTATAGCATAAAGAAAATTGTCCAGATCACCTCACAATTAGTGATGTTGTTATTATGTGTCATGTATGCCTTTAGCTTAGCCTTAGCCTTTAACTTATTGACATCAAATTAATTGAATTCAATAAAATTTTTTTTTCTATTTATAACATTTTTAAAAGTTGATAGACGCTTAAATCCGGCCCTAAATCCGGCCACCAAATCCGGCCACCAAATCCGGCCGGGGCCGGATTCGACCGGATTTGAAAAAAAGCCGGATTTTGGCCGGGGCCAAACTTCGGTGCATCCCTAATATATATATATATATATATATATATATATATATATATATATATATATATATATGTGTGTGTGTGTGTGTGTGTGTGTGTGTGTGTGTGTGTGTATATATATATAATATTGGATTAAGACCGTCAGAAATGCAATCACAGCATGTTCGGCGTTAGTTATCAACTTCCAATTTAACTTTTCGATTTTTCTAACGGTGATCGTAGATCATTTTCAAGTTTTTTTAGTTTTTGTTTAATATATCATGATAGAACAGAAAAGCTTTCTCCGGTATTCCTATATCATCTTCGGTGTTCAAATTGGTATGTTGTGGTTGTGCCCAGATGATCAAATATTTTTATACTGTGCCTATTTATTGGTACCTTGTTTGTTGGAAGTGAATATTTAGTTTTACAATCTTTCAACATCGTAAAATATAACACTTTTACGTGTTTTCATTATCGATAAATATAACAGTTTTATGTGTTTTAATTATCGATAAATATAACACTTTACGTGTTTTCATTATCGATGATTCCTCTGTTTCTAAAATTATTGGTAGGAAGAATTCCAATTGCCCGTTTTTGTATATTTATTATCGGATGTCTTTGTTTTATGAGTATTGATTCGGCTAGTCGTAAATTATAATGGTTGTTATTGTAATGTAAGATATATATATCTTGTGGTTCAAGATTTATCTAGTAATTTTAGTTTTTTGTTTCTCTTTCATGGGATTCTTTATAGCGCCAGTTTGTACGTTGATCGTGAGTCTTCTCGATAATTTAGTCGTCGTCATACCAATATATTCAGAATTATCAATTCTCTCACCAATATTACATTTGAACAAATATATTAGATGGACATGATCCATTATCTATTCTGGTTTACTAGTGCAGTTGTTTTTCATCACAAGAGATGACGTTCTTTGGTTGAAGTAATATACACCTGTCACTAGATTTACACGGCAGATACGTTCCTGAGAAAAACGTGTAAATCTAAAATAAAAAATTCAAGTTAAAACCGTGTAAATTTAAAAGCTTGCAGAAAATGCATAATTTTGCTATTTAACAGTTTTGATTTTTTTTTTCAATATTTATAGGTGTAATAAATAATAAATAATAAAATAAAAGTAAAATGCATTGGAAGGTTAAAATATGTAATATATTGCGGAAACACTGTTTTTTTATTTAATTACAATACATTAAACAGAAAAACAAAAAATAAAACCAAAGGTGTTTTATTATCATTCATCACTGTCAGAAATTACTCTTATTCTTTTTTTCGGAATTGAAGGTTTGAATTCACTTTCATCACTCCAAGTTATTTGTGCCGATTCGATGTTTGAAGCAGAAATATTTACATTATGAGAAATGGTAATAAAATCGGTTATTAACAATTGCTTCGAATTTTTTGTAAGATCTTTATAAACTTTTTCATATTGAGCCAAGCAAGCACGTGTTCAATCACAGTAGCTTTTAGTAGAGTGCGATAAAAACAAAGAAAAAATTTATTTGGAAAACCGTGTAAAAGCGAAAACGTGTAAAACAAGTGCCATAAAAATCGGGGGATTGGTGGATACGTAGTTTAATACTATCATTCTCGTTGATTGCTTGGACGTTATTTTTTATGATTCATTTCATAATTTTTTCGTCCTGTTCGAAAGAGGTTAACATGATTTTTATAATATATTACTATGTTATTTTTGTTATTATTGTGGGTTGCATTGTTGTTGCTGCTACATTTTGTTCTTTGGGTTCTATTATTTTCTGGATCATGGAATTTTTATATCCATTATTAATTAGTAGTTTAGTGATTCTATCTAGTTCAGTTCTCCTGCTTTTTCTATATCAAAAAAATGCGTGTAGGTTCGGTTTACAAAAGCAGAGATCGTGCTCTCTCTCTATATATATATATATATATTATATAAATTCCACCGATTTTTTAGTGTTTATCAACTTATATTCGAATTTATCAACTTGTTTTAGTAAATTTTTTTATTAACAAACATTTTATTAAAATTATTGCAGATAGATCTATTTCGACGCTTAACCATCATCGTCAGTGCATTATTTTTTTTATTTAAAGTTACAGCATTAATATTATTAGAAATATATAAGAATAAATTCGAAAAAGGAACATAAAATCTAACGAAAAATTTTAACAACGATTAAAATTTCTAAAATATTTGATCGTTAGTTGTCAAGGTGGCAACAACAGCGTTAAAATTGTGAGAAATTATTAATTATTTATCATTATTATCATTGTTGTTATTATTATTATTATTGTCATTTTTATTATGGTCATTATTATTATTATTATTATTATTATTATTATTATTATTATTATAGTGTCCAATACTCCGCACAATCCTTCATCAGTTACTGGTTGAATGTTGGAGAACGTCATCGATTCCCTCCTGCTGGAGAAGAGGGCTGACAATTCTGATTTACAAAAAGGGAGATGCCAACGACCCAGCGAATTTCAGGCCAATAACACTTCAACCAGCATTCTTTAACATTTTCTCCACATTCATAAAAAATAGAATATACAAATATCTGGATTCAAATAATTTTATCAACAAAAATATTCAAAAGGGCTTCTATCCCAAAGTTGATGGTGTAGTTGAACACACGCAGCTGCTGTCTCATCTGCCAAAAGACATCAGAGAACAATTATTGTTACCCTATTAGATTTACGAAATGCCATGGTCTAATTTTATCTGCTTTAAGTTATCACCACATCCCAAGTCAGATCAGCAACATGATTAGATCAATATACGCCGACTACTCGATAACTGTATCGGTGTGCAACAAACTAACCTCACCTATCCAAATAAAAAGGGGGGTCCTACAAGGTGACCCGAGCTCTCCATTGCTCTTCAATTTTTGTTTTAATCCTCTGATGAAAATAGTCGAAGCAAAGGAATACCAGCAGTGCGGATGTATATGGGGACCTACAGCCAAACTAAAATCTAGGGGTTGGCTTCAATTTGCTGACGACTCAGCAATCATTGCTAGCAGTTCGGAGGGTGCCCAGAAGTTGATCGATCTCAACCAAACCTGGTGTAAATGGACGGGTATGAAAATGAGAATAGATAAATGTAGTACATTTGGAATGAGAAAAATCAATGGAAAATATGAACAATTTCTACCCCAATTAACAATAAACGATGAAAAAATTCCCCATGTGAATATCAACGATCAATTTAAATACTTGGGAATAATGTACGATTTTGAAGGCAAAAACACCAGAGAGAAAAATGAATTATGTAATAAACTCAAAATTTTGCTGCAGAAAATTGGAAAACTGGACACGACTGCTCAATGGAAGCTAGAAATGCTCAGACGTTTTATCCCCTCTCAAATAACATTTGAATTACGAACTTATGATATGTCGCTGACCTGGATAGAATGCACTCTGGACCGCCTTATAATAGAGGCAGTAAGAGAATGGCTGTCTCTACCCATAAGCAGCTGCATCGCTGAAGTTATCTCAATGCCGTATAAAACTGGGGGCCTCAACATCAAATCGCTGAAACACCACGCCGAGTTATTAAGATTAAAACTCCGTGGGTATCTCAAGCTAAACGCTAGCGAGGAAATAAGACTGCTGTGGAATGAATCTCATAACTCCTACAGAAAGATTGACGACCTCATTTCAAAAAATGATGGAATAAAATCAGCAATAAATGCCCTACAACAACAACAATATGAAACGAATTTTAATCATCTATTGCTGTTGCGATGCCAAGGTGCTCTTGTGAGGTCAATAAAAGAGCATATCAATAGCTCCGAGATAACACGATGGTCCAGGTCAACTGTAAAACTATCAGAGGTCCTCTATAAATTCACCAGAAAATATCTTATTCAACAGCTACCTACTAATGCTAACCTCTTCAGGTGGGGTAAATCTACTAAAGCATCATGTTTGCTTTGTAATGCAGTACAAACAAACAAACATGTCCTATCAAATTGTGGCTCCGCCTCTGCACTGAGCAGATATTTAAACCGCCACAACAAAATTTTCACAATAATTATTGATAACATAAAAGCAAATGCAAGGCCGGGTATAGAAATATTTGCAGACGTGGAAAAAGATTTGGTGTGTTCAGTAACCGATCTGTTCAAATCACTCCGACCCGACATCGCTGTTTGTAACAAAGATACTATTGAAATACTCGAACTGACCGTGTGCCATGAAACAAACTTTATGAAATCAAAACAATATAAAATGAATAAATACTTGAATTTATTTAAAAATAACATTGTAGATGATTTTAAACATTTCAATATTTTAATTAAAACTTTTGAAATATCGCCTATAGGTTTTTATAATCCTTTTATTCTGTCTCTAATCGATATAAATTGGACTGATAATTTTCGATATAGCTTAATCAATAGTGTAATATCGTCATCTTATGCTTTGTACTGCGATAGAAACAATGCGTGAACAAACTGTTTCCAATTTTTATACAAGCTATCGCCATGGCACCTATTTCAGGATAACGAGCGTTGATGACTATTCATATTATTTTATCATTTTAATTATATTTAACTAATTTTAACATTTTATTGACATATTTTATTTTGATTATTTTTGATTTTACTGGTTTTCTCTGAATAATAAAAGAGTTTACATTATTATTATTATTGTTGTTGTTGTTTTTGTTGTTGTTGTTGTTGTTGTACAAGACGTTGAACAAGAGAGTTGTATTTTTATCAGCTTACTGTTCGTATGCAATAATAGTGTTATTTATCGAAGTTTTATATTTAAAATTGGTTTTATCAATTCCGCAAATTTTAATTAACATGGCTGTCGTTATCATTTTTAATTTGAATAAAAACTATATTTTATATAATTTAATTAGTTTAATTGTGGTTTTAAATTCAATAAATTTAATAAATTCAACAATTTGTCCGCATAGTTCACAAAATTTTATATCTCTAAATAGACACTACTGGGGGTGTACAAAGGCTACTAATATAATAACTTCTAATGTTAACAACTCGGCAACCATTAAAATTTCGCCATATTTAATAAATATTGACGATAATTTTGCAAATAATCTTAATAATATGTTGACCTGTTGCTGCGGGAAGCCCTGTAAGGGCAAAAAATGACTAACAATGCACCAGAGGACATGCAAAACATGTAAATCTCTCAAGGCTAAAGATCCGAAAGAAGAAAAACAATCTGCTTCACGAGACCCAAACCAGTCGGGTTTTGAACACAAGGCAACCCATACGACTACCCCACAGCCATTGCAGGGCATCAAACTTCCAAAATCACCTGCTGAATGGATAGAGGCAAACGCATTCTTTCAAGTTGAATTAGAATGCTTATATAACATGAATGTCGACAACTTTGCTACTAGCTTTCAGCAAATTATCTCTTCCTATTTTGCTAAAAATTATGGTTTTGTGAAAATTCAAACAACAAATAATTTAAAAACGGAATACTCGATTAGACAGTTAAAACAGGAACTAAAACAACTAAAGGCAAAAAACAGCAACAATCTCTGCAACAGTCAAATATCAAATCTAAGTAGATTAATTCGAATTAGATTAAAAACACAAACTTCAAAATCAACCAACAAAAATGTTAGCGGCTCAACTACATCACAATTCAATAACAATTTCTGGAAGTCATGCAAATCATCATTTTCTTCATCTCCAAATACACCTCAGTTCAGTGTGGTCGACGGCAGCAAATTCTTTCGCAAAGGATTGATAGCGGATAATAAAACTTCTTTTGAATTGCCGGAGTGGATTTCTCCTCTACCGCCACCGTCATTTGCTGGTGACATTGGACTACCATCCTACAATGAAGTTGCGTCAATTGTTAAAAAATGAAAGACCAAAGCAACGTCCTGTCCGTTAGACCAAATTTCAACAATTGCGCTGAAGAGGTGTCCAATACTTCGCACGTATTTTCATAAATTAATAATCAGATGCTGGAAAGAAGCAACTATTCCGACGTGTTGGCGAAATGGTCTAACAATTTTAATTTATAAAAAAGGTAATGCAAACGATCCGGCCAATTTTCGCCAATTTTAATTTATAAAAAAGGTAATGCAAACGATCCGGCCAATTTTCGCCCCATAACGTTGCAGCCAGTAAACTACAAAATTCTATCAACGTTACGAAAAAATAGACTATATGATTTCCTCAACAAGAACAAACTCATAAATATAAACACACAAAAAGGATTCTACCCAACAACCGATGGTCTGGCGGAACACACCCAGATGTTGACTCACTTGATGAAAGATGCAAAGAGACATCAACGCACAATAATCATCGCGCTTACTGGATCTCCGAAATGCGTTTGGAGAAGTGAGTCATCATCTCATCAACTCAATTTTGTTCTACCACCATGTACCTAAATTATTTTGTGATCTAATTTTATCAATATACTCCAACTATACAATATCAGTTTCAATTAACGGACAACTCATACCGTTGTTACCGGTAAGAAAAGGGGTGCTTCAAGGTGACCCATGTTCTCCGCTATTGTTTAATCTATGTTTCAACCCTCTAATGAAGATCTTAGAAAGTGAGGAATTTAAAAAATGCGGCTACTTTTGGGGCCCAACCTCTGATGTGAAGGCTAGACCTTGGCTTCAATTCGCTGACGACACAGCGATTATTGCACACAGTTCGGATGGTGCACAAAAGTTAATTGATCTGAATCTAGCCTGGTGTAAATGGTCTTGTATGCAAATGAGAATCGATAAGTGTTGTGTGTTTGGAATAAGGAAAAAGGATGGCTCATACGATAAATTTTTGCCCAGGTTGACAATAGACGACATGCCTATTCCAACAGTGGAAATTGGTTGCGGATTCAAATGCCTGGGAAAAATTTATGATTCAGAATTGAAAGACACAAAAGCAAAAGATGAGGTTGTTTCCAAATTAACGCGTCTGTTAAAAGTTACGACCGAGCTCGATGTTTCTTCTCAAATAAAACTACAAATATTAAGAAGATTCATTCCATCACAATTGAAGTTCGAACTATGAAGTTATAGTTTTTCACTGACGTGGATTGCCAATAATTTGGACAATCTAGTTGTTGAAGCTGCCAGAAGTTGTCTATCAATACCAATTAGTGGCTGTGTGTCTGAGAAACTGGGTCTGCCTTTAAAGTTTGGTGGTCACAATATTGTTTCACTCAAGAACTCAGCGTTGAGAATGAGATTAAAACTCCGCAATTATTTCAAGACAAACTCAAAAAATGAAATACGTTGTTTTTGGCGTGAAACTGCGGTAGACTACGAAATGGTGGATAATTTGCTATCTGATTCAGCCATGTCATCTCAGTCTCTAAAAAAATTGGAAGATGGTCGTATTGCTGCTTCCCTAAGTCACTTGGTCTTGCTTCAGGGTCAAGGTTTCGTTATCAAGTCGGTAACAAACGTATTATCATCTTCTCAAATAACAAACTGGTCTAAGAAACTCGATTTACTGCCAGATACTCTGTTTAAATTTGCTAGAAAATATTTAATTCAGCAACTGCCAACTAACGCTAATCTGTTTAGATGGGGTAAGACACTGAATCCTTTATGTCCTCTCTGTGGCGCTAAACTAACGAACAAACATGTAATATCCAACTGTGGATCCGTAGTCGCGTTAAAACAATATACAGAAAGACATGATAGAATTTTATCAGAAATCATCAATTGCTTGATGTCAAGCCGTTCATCTGATTGCCTGATATTTGCTGATATCGTTATGAACGGAGTCCTACCAATGTCACAACTGTTCGTCAACTTACGTCCAGACGTCGCCATTCTAAAGGGCAAAAAAATTGAAATCGTTGAGTTGACAGTGTGCCATGAAACTGATCTAATTCATTCTAAAAATTACAAGCAATTGAAATACATTAATAATTTAAATTCATGTTTAACTTTTGATTATAAAAACTATGATATTATTTTAAAAAAATTTGAAATTACTCCCATCGGCTTTTTTAGTATTTTAAATTCAATGTCTACTAAAATTTCATGGTCTAATACACTTATTGACAAATTGATCAACTCTGTAATTAAATCGACATACGCTATATATTGCAACAGAAACATTGTATGACCATTTTAAATAAGCCTCCTATTTGTACTTGTCAAATGATAATGAGTAATAGGGTTTTATCGTATACTTGATTATTTTTTATTAGTATTTTATCTGGATTTTTATTATTATATATATTGAATATTGTATTATTCTGTATGTTTTATGATATTTGGTTGAATAAAAGAAGTGTTCCCATTATTATTATTATTATTATTATTATTACTACTACTACTACTACTAACAAATCTGCTAAAATCAAGAAACTACAAACTATCTAAATACGAAAATAGTTTGAATTTATGTTTGAACGCTGACTTTGAGAACTGTCCAATTTTTCTTAAAACATTTGAAATAACTCCGATTGGCTTTTTCAATATTTTGAATTTGACGGTAATTAAAAATTTATGGCCAATTTCCTTTATTAACAAATTAATAGACTCTGTAATTAGATCGACCTATGCCATTTATTGCGATAGGAACACTTCATAACCAATTTGAATACATTACCGTTTTGCAGTTGTCCTAGACAATGAGCATTGTGATTTTTATTGAACATTTTACATTTTTAATTACTTTTTTCTTTCATTTTTAACGACTTTGGTTCAAATAAAAGAATTTCCATTATTATTATTATTATTTGTACGGATATAAGTGGGGACCCGCTGCAGAGATCAAGGCCAATTCTTGGCTACAATTTGCAGACGATTCGACTATTCTGCACACAGTACAGAGGGGGCACAAAAATTAATCATTTTCAATCGAGCGTGGTGCAGATGGTAAGGAATGGTAATGAAGATAGACAAATGTGTTTCGTTTGGGATGCGTAAACGTGATGGCGGCTACGAGCAATTCCGGCCAAGACTAACAATTGATGACATAGTGATTCCACAAGTGGCCATGGGAAAAGGTTTTGAATACTTAGGTAAAGCTTACGATTTTGGATGCACATTTGGATGAATTAAAAAACAAACTATCCACAAAACTGTCATCCATGCTAAAAATAACAACAGAGCTCCAATAAAAACTCCAAATTTTAAAAGTTTTCATTCCATGCCAAAACTAAATTTTGACCTTTGCTCAAGCGACATATCTCTTACATGGATTGAAAACAACC
This sequence comes from Helobdella robusta, assembly GCF_000326865.2. Taxonomy (NCBI): domain Eukaryota; kingdom Metazoa; phylum Annelida; class Clitellata; order Rhynchobdellida; family Glossiphoniidae; genus Helobdella; species Helobdella robusta. The sequence goes on along the minus strand of NW_008704742.1, from coordinate 1,631,253 downwards.
TAGACAATCTAATATAATAATTGAAGCGGTCAGAAATTGGCTCTCGATTCCTGTTAGTGGTTGCCTGGCGGAAACTAGGGGGGCACAACATAAAGTCTTTGAAAGATTCCACCGAAATGATGGGATTAAAGCTACGCAGCTACTTAAAAACAAACGAAAACAAAAAAATTAGATGTCTTTGGCAGGAGTCTTCCTTCAATTGTTGTAAAATCGATAATGTTCTAAATAATGCAGATTCCCTGAAATCAGCACTTTCAACCACATTGAACAAACGCATGGAGACGCAATATAGCCATGTTGAGGCTCTACAAAGTCAAGGAGTATTAATAAAATCCATTAAAAAACACATCACAACCAAACAAATTTGCCGTTGGTCAGAATCACTGACTGACCTCTCAGCAACTCTATTCAAATTTACTAGAAAATATCTCATACAGCAGCTGCCAACTAACGCTAATCTTTTTAGATGGGGTAAAATGAATAACCAACTTTGCCCTCTCTGCAAAGCCAGCCAGACGAATAAGCATGTCTTATCCAGTTGTGAATCAATTTCAGCACTGGCTCGCTACACTAAAAGACACAACAAGATTCTAGCGCTAGTTGTCAACGCTTTAAAACTACAAAAACAACCGGAGTGTGCCATCTACGCTGATATAGACGCTGAAGAAATACTTCCGATATCAGCCCTGTTCGAATCAATACGCCCCGACGTTGCCATCTTCCGTGGGAGCACCATTAAAGTTCTAGAACTCACTGTATGCCATGAGTCAAACTTGGCCAAGTCAAAAGAGTATAAAACCAACAAATACAAAGACAAGCTCAAGGCCAACATCATAGACAATTTTAAACATTATAAAATAACTCTTAAAACATTTGAAATATCTCCAATAGGACTTTTTAATAAATTTAACTTACAATTAATTAACATAATATGATCAGATTCGTTTGTAAATAAGTTGATTTTAACAGCAATAACCCAGCCGTACAATATCTGCTATGAACGTAATAATCGATAACATTCTTTGATGCTTTTAAACTTTCGTGCTTGCGTTAGGCAATGAGTTAAAGTTTTATTATCAATAACTCCATTTTATTATCAACTCAAACTAAATTTAATAACCATTAACTTTTAATGATTCTTCTTTTTCATGTATGTTTTATTTCATAATGCAAATAAAAGGCTGTTCTCATTATTACTACTACTACTACTACCTACTACTACCATAGGCGGCAAGTTGTTCAAATTATTGGGGGGGCTCAAAAGTTACCGAAATTTTATTTTTTATTATTTTTAGTCAAACTGTAATTTAAACTTCTTTTAATTTTTAATCAATTTAAAAGTCAAAAGTTTAAACAATATAATGTAATGTAAATAATAAAACTCTATTTTTAAACATCCCGAAAATTAAAAAATCTAGTTTAAATATGTTGCAAACGATTTTTTGCACAAATCATCCCGAGAAGTAAATTCTTTTCAATTGAAAAATTATGGGTGCGTTCTTTATAGCAATGTAGTACGACCAAATGGTTTAATCTTAGCTCACCGATTGTTGAACGTAAATAAGTTTTTAAGCTCCAAAGGACGGAAAACCATCTTTCTGAGCTGAATGTTGTCAAAGGAATTGTAAGAAATATTCTAAGTCAAAAAAGTTCTTCTAGCATTTCATTCAAACCGTGTCCTTTTGTATCTTTTAAAACGTTGACAATATCTGTGACTGAGGTAATAGATAAATTTTGTTGCTTACAAATATCGCGAAACATGTTGAAATGTAAATATAATCTGTCTTTTGACATCTCTGGATATAATTTAACAATATAATTTAAGTGACTGCTGTCAATTGCTGCTGCATGTAAAATTTTTGATTCTAAATCGGCAAGTTTTTTGAAACCATCAGAATTGAATCTAGCGTCAAGTGAAAAGATAGCGGCATCTACGATCTCTAAATATATTTTTTTAATAATTACGAAGTGTCAACATGAACGTTTTCGTTACCATCAGTAAAACGCTTCGGACGATTTTGCTGCCGTGGCAAACAAGCTAAACGTTTAGGAGATTCTTTGATAAACGTTACAAATCTTTTACAAATGGATTGCATCTCTGCACTCTAACATCATAGAAATTGCATCTTGAAATGCCAAACTAATATTGTGGTTGCTGCAATGGACAAATATTGTAGACAGCGATATTTCTAAGACTTTGACCTGTACTCCATTATGAATTCCAGAAACGTTAGATCCTACGTCATAACATTGTTCTTGGCAATCTCTGTTATCAAAATTGAACCTTGGTAAAACATCCTTCAAAATATTGAACAATGTACCAGCATCTGTGGCGTCCGTGTTATAAAATCCTAGGAAATATTCTTCTGAAATAAATTCATTATCAACAACTCTTAAGCAAATGCTGATTTGTTTTTTCAATGCAATGTCATAAGTTTCGTCTAAAATAATGGCATAATACTTTTTCAAATGAATACCACTTATAACAGATCTGAAAATGTTGTGCGACATAATTTCCAACAATTCATTTTGAAAATCTTTTGAAGTCCATTGATATGATGTTTGTTCAAACTATTGTTGTAATTCAGGACTATCTTCTGCACGCAGACGTAGAAGACAGTGAAAATTCGAATCATCATCGTCATGAGAGCGTATAGCAATATTTTCTGTCACTGCCCTACAAAAGGGATGGACTAAATATCAAATCACTAAAACAATAATGAGATTAAAACTCCTCGGATACTTAAAATTAAATACCAATGATGAAATGAAATCTCTGTGGTATGAATCATACAACGAATATGTAAAAATGGACAATCAAATTCAAAATAATGATATAAAGCTGGCTTGTAATGTTATCAAGCAACGCCAATACCAAAACCACTTCAATCATATATCGTTACTCCATTGCTAAGGAACACTGATAAAGTCGATAGAGGATCACATTCAGGGCTCAGAAATCTCTCGATGTTCAAGCACAACAAAATACCTACCAGAGGTAGTATTTAAATTTTCGACTTACGTATTTAATCTCATCCAACAATTACTGACATGCGTAAATCTAGTTAGATGGAAAATAATGACTAATCAATCATGTTCCCCCTGCACAGAAAAACAAGCAGATATGTAGTGTGCTGTGGCTCGCCATCGGCGCTTGCGAGATATTTAAATCGCCACAAAATTTTCTCAATAATTGTTAATAACATCAAATCATGTATTAAACCCTATGCAGTTGTTTTCGCTAATATTGAAGACGAATTAATTCGACCTGTGTCACATCTATTTAACTCGCTTGGGCCAGATATAGCATTGTCTGCGGAAATATAGTTGAAATATTGGAATTAACAGTGTGCCATGAAACCAACTTTACTAAATCCAAACTCTATAAAGCTGATAAATACAAAAACAATCTCAAAACTAACCTGTCAAACGTTTATAAACATTTTAATATTTTAATTAATACTTTCAAAATTTCGCCCATAGACTTTTATAACCCTTTTAATCTAATGTTAAATAAAACTATCTGGTTTGACAATTTTAGAACTAGCTTTGTTAACATTTCGATAACTTCTACTTACGCAATATACTGTGACAGAAATAAACCTTGACCTAATTTTTATATTATATTTAACATCTTCGATCTCATTCATAAAATGACAATCATTAATTAATTAATTATTATTTTAATTTATGATTTTAATTAGTGTATTATTTTAATATTATTTTAATTTTGCTTATTTTGATTGCTGGAAAAATAAAAGAGTTCACATTATTATTATTATTATAGTGACAGTATAGAAATCCTGGAGCTTACTGTTTGCTACAAAACAAACCTAACAAATTCAAAACAGTATAAAACAAACAAATGCAAAGATAAACTCAATGCCAGCCTGAAAGAAAATTATAATCATTGTGCACTAATTATTCAACATATCTCCATTTTTAAAAAATTCGATTTGTCAACAATTAACAGTTCATGGAAAGATTCTTTTATAAATAACTTAATTCTAACTGTAATTTCTTCCTCGTACGGTATATACAGTGAACGAAATAGCATATGATTCGATTTGTCTTGACCGGTCAAAATGTCCCCGGTCAAAATGTAAAATCAAATCAAGTATCAAGTTCACATAAAAAAACAGTTTGTTGTTTTAAAAATGTTTTAAAAATCCAAAAGTTCACATATAAAAACAGTTTGTTGTTTTAAAAATGTTTAAAAAATCCAAAAGTTCACATATAAGTTCACATATAAAAACAGTTTGTTGTTTTCAAGCAGTCACAAAGCCTTCGTAGTTCAAATCAAGTATTCAAATGTTAGATAACATTGATGTTCAGCACTCTAGAAATATCAGTCAGATATTGCAGTCTTTCTCTGTTCGCATAATCCGAGACCATTGTGAACAGAGCCGAATCAATGTTTTTGTAAGTTTTCTTTTGTTTCCGTTGTTCACGGCCAAGTTCTCCTTGTCTCCGAAGCAGATACATGCTGTGTTGCTCGAGTTGTAGCTTCCTTGATAACATTTTAGCAGTCGGGTGGGCGATACCAACAGAGTTGTTGAACGCATTGTGCCACCCTTCCACTAAGTTATTGCTTCTTGGTTGTTTTAGGAGAACCTGACAGTGCTGGTTCCACATTGTTATTGGAAATCTTGGTGCTGCTCTTCGGTTTCTCCGGAGACGTCCGATAAAGTTGTCTTCGAAATAATCTACAATCGAATTTGGTAGATTGTAATCCGGACTATCGATCAGCGTTTCAAAGGTCTCTATGACGTCGTCAACGGGAACAAATGCCAGGGCGATAAGCTGTTTGACTTTTAGAGCAAACGCGGCATCTGTCTTGTATTGCTCACTGAATCCACTTCCTTGCACATGCCTCCAAATACACTGCCCGAAGTGAAACAGACACCCAACAATTACAACAGTGGGAAATTTCACCTGGAAGGCATGGATGGCAGCCAGCTCGAAATCAGTGACTAAAGTCTGAGGACTGCCGAGTTCACGAAGCGACGATACAAAATCAAGGAATCGACGGTAGACATCCTCACTTCGTCCTGGTAACAGTGCGTAAACGCAGGGATATGCACAATTTTTGTCCCATCCGTGTACCGTATACAGTTGATGAAACCCTTAAGGCGTCACGCGAAATGTTCCATCAGCAAACCAGCAAGCAGACTTCTGGAGAAATTGAAGATCCTCGTCAGCTGCAAAAATTAGCATATCATCTCCTTCGTCTGTCCGCAGGAACCGATGTCCTTCATGCGTAAGTCGACAAATTTCATCGGTGGCAGCATTCTGTGAAGCTGCACGACGTCTTCTGACGTTTCGCGCCATACATTCACGATCTGGAAGTAGGTGAACAGCCTCAGATGTAACTTCCAAAAGAGCTCTTTGTACAATACGTCTCGTAGGATCTTCAGATTCTTCAGCTGTTCTTCTCATTTTTGCCAATGCCCCTCCGACTTCTGCTCTTCCATGTACAAGTGTGTGATTATGACTGCCTATTTCCTCTACTTTCGCATTGTCCTTGGTGTGGATTCTCACATGACACGAACGCTCTTCGCACCTCCAAATTTCTTTACCTTCTGCGCCATTCCGGTGCTTCGTAAAGAGGAAACCTTCTATCACCAATTTTCGCGTTCCCTTCTGCGAGACTATGAATTCAAGCAATGCTTACGGTTTTCAATGAGTAATAAAAGATTTTAAGAACTTACACACTAAATACAAGACGCAGCTCAATTGGTAAGATATTGAGAAAAGAGAGGGTTTTCGTTCGATGCGTGATTCGATGCAAATTTATCATCGTCGTTGCCATCATCGTCGTTGGTAAGATATGGAAAAAAGAAAGGGTATTAGTTTAATGCAAATTATCATCGTCTATACATCCGATTGATTCTAATTAATATGTAATATCAAAAAATGGTTTGATTTATTAGGTAACAGGAATTACATCAATCAAGGTTTATCAAAGGTACGGGCAGAGCCGTACGCAAACAGCTAGTAACTTATATTATTATATTATTATATTATTATTATAGCTGTATTTTTCAACATGACTTTTGGGCCATTTCTACCGGGGGACATTTTGACCGGGGACATTTTGACCTAGAACCCGATTTGTAGCCTTCTGACACCTTGCTCTTGTCATAGACAAAGAGCAAGGTGCTTATCTTTGAATATTACAATTATATTTTATTTATGCATGTTTTTGGGAAAAATAAAATATGTTTTCATTATTATTATTATTATTATTATTATTATTATCATTTCCATTATTACCATTATCACGATTATTATTATCATTGTTATTAATATTACCATTGCTTAAAAGATTACTAATCTACTAGCAAGCAATTGTTACAAAACATCATTCATTGAGAGCACCATTCAACAAAGACTATAACAAGATAGCAATATTTTTAAAAACAACGACAACAACATAATCCTGTATTACAGAAATCATATTTCAGCGGCAAAAAAAATAGACGAAGTCGTCCTCGAACAAATCATAAAAAGAAATGTTACAACAAACAATGATACTAATAAAATAAAACTCAGGATATACTACAATAATTGTAAGACATCACAATTGGTCCTTATGAACAACTTCTTAAAGACGATTCTACTTTGAGGCGTAATCATGTAATATATGAATTTAAATGCCTTATTGACGACTGTGCGCGCCAACAACATTTGCTTTGCATATTGGTGATACGACCACTTCATTATCAAGATGTCTCACAATGGATACACATAGCGGAGCCATCAAATCTCACTTGCAATCAACACATGCAATTCCAATAACCTGCCAAATTCTTGACAATAACACAAAAATAATTTATCAAATTAGCCAACTGTTGAACAAACTTTTTGCTAAGTGTTGCATCGCATTACCATAGCGTTAAAATAGATTTAAATTTAAAAGTGTCTTCACGTTGTTTCGTACGATTGTTATAGTTAATTATTTTCAGCATTAAAATATATTTTTTTAACCGGTAAAGCAAAGTGTTTTTAATAAAAGTATTATTTTATTAAAATTTAATTAAAACGTTTTATGTAAATATAAATAACTGGATTAGTTGATGTTCAATTAATTAAATTAAATAAGTTACGTAAATTTGAATTTATTTTCTAAATTAAAAATCTTCATTAGAAGCTTGAAATATGGATAAATTTTTGATAAAACTGCCAACCAAAACATCAGGGACGGTTTCAGAAGACTCAATGATCCAAGGAGACATCAGAGTAGCGGAGGCAGATTTAATAGTAGAAGGCACATCCACGGCAATTACCTATTTTATTTTGATAATGTTAACAACGTCTTTTCATGGGAAAAAACTGTCATCAAACCACGGAGCAGATTTCTTTTTACCACCAGCGACTTTAAAAGCACTGGTTGCGAGATTTGAGAGCAAATCATTCAAATTCATTTGGGATATGGAGCAGTTTTTGATATATGACGATACAAACAAATCTAAGATTCTCAAATTTTATGAAGAGAACATAGATCCAGACTGTTTGATTGTGCAACGTGAGATGCTGCTTCAAATTTTAAAAGAAGCAGATCAATATGCTGAAAGTATAACGATATCATTAATTATTTGAAAAAACAGTCGCACCTATTGAGCTTCTTTCGGAGTTAGACAAGTTTTTAAACATTTTCGTAAACATTCCTACGACTTCCGCCACAGATGAACGGTCATTTTTTGCGCTTAAAAGGTTAAAAACATACTAAGATAGACAATGGGACAAAAACGACTCAATTGCGTATTTTTTCTCCGTTTTCACAAAGATATGACAAACGAAATAGACTTGGATTTAATTATTAACGAATTTATTTAAACAAATGATCTGAGAAAAAACATGTAAATATATGTTAAATATAATTCTTTAAAAAAACACTTAATTTTTGTAAATACTATTGTGAATAAAATTAATAAAAATTTTTGGGTAACATTTAGTTTTTTAAATTTCTAAACAATAATCCTTTATTTTATAAGGTTAAATATTTTTGGATTTCTTGTAGTTTTATTGTATTTTTAAATTTTGCAAATTTTATGACGTTTTATGGAATTGCGATTTTGATGATAAGTTTTTAAATCAACAATTTCACACAATCTACCTTGTAAAATTGTAAATTTATTGAACAACGCTTCGCAAACTAAATTATAGAAAAGTTTACAAACATATTAAATTCTTCTGCTCCCCACCCCAATAATTTGATGAAGATGGCGCCTCTGTATATATTATATATATTTATTTATATATAACATTGTTAAGAAATGTCATGCATTTTCAGCATTGAACAGTTTTTGTTACAATTCTCCAACAATTTGTATTGAATTGCATTTTTATTATCGTTTTTTAACTTATTTACATAGAAAACAAAGTTTTAAACTCACCGAAAGGAACGTAAAGTCAATTTTTGGAGCCAATAAAGTAGGAACAAAGAGATTGAGGTATATACAAAATACAGCAATAGTTGAAAACATATTACATTGAAAATTGTAAAAGATACCATGAAAAAGGTTTTTCTGTATAAGATAAAATTGAATAAAAAAGTACTTAATAACTTTGTTTTCTATATATATTAGTTGAAAAACGATAATAAAAATACGATAAAAATTATTGAAAAATTGAACCAGAAACTGATTGAAATTGAATTATGATATTTCTTAAAAATTGTATCTACGACAACTTTAACACAATATATTATATATATATATAATATATATATATATATATAATATATATATAATATATATATATATATATATATATATATATATATATATATATATATATTATTTTATTATTTTTCAATATTATTTTTCGATTTTTCTAAAGATTGATTCGTAAATCATTTTCAAGTTTTTTGAGTTCAAAACCAAAATTTTTGTTAATTTTATGAATAATAAAACAAAAAAGCTTTTTACGGTATTCCTTTACCATCTTCGGTTTTCAAACTGATATGTTGAGTATGTGCCCAGATGCTCAAATATATATACTCTGTCTCTACGCTACTTTGTTGATTCCTTGTTTGTTTAAAGTGATTACTTAACGCTCATTTTTTTTAATAATTAATAATGGATATAAAAATTCCATGATCCAGAAAATAATAGAAAGTAAAAAACCAAAAATTAGCAACAAAAACAATGCAACCAACAATAATAACAAAAATAACATAGTAATATATTATAAGAATCACACGTCAACCGCTTTCGAACAGGATGAAAATATCATAAAAAGAGTCATAAAAATAACGTCCAAGCATCAAACGAAAACGATAGTGTTAAACTACGAATATACTACTCCAACCAAAGAACGTCACCACTTGTGATGAAAAAAAACTGCTCTAGTAAACCAGAATTGATAATGGATTATAGCCATCTAATATATTTGTTCAAATGTAATATTGGTGAGTGTGGGCACCAAAAGTCCGAATATATTGGTTTGACGACGACCAAGTTATCGAGAAAACTCACGACACGTACAAACTGGCGCTATAAAGAATCCCATGAAAAAGAAACATAAAACTAAAATTAATAGACAAATCTTGAATCACAAGATATATATATCTTACATTACAATAACAACCATATAATTTACGACTAGCCGAATCAATACTCATAGAACAAAGACATCCAATAATAAATATTCAACAACGGGCAATTGAAATTCTTCCTACCAGTAAATTTAGAAACAGAAGAATCATCGATAATGAAAACACATGTAAATTATATTTCATATAATTATCTATGTTTAGGTCGTCTTTGAATTTCTATTCTATGCTTGTAAATTATGTTTCATTACTTTGGTATTATCTTATATATAAATGCAAATAGCACGAGGTTATTTTTTATTATTGCACGTGGTTATTTTTTATTATTGCTGGCTTTGTAAACGATCCTGGAATTTAATTTTTCTATTTTAGGTTGGTTATTTATAATTTCTGTAATATTTCATATTGTTTCAATTGATTTTATTTATGTTCTTTATTCACTCATTTGGATTTTCTATTTTAGATTAATAAATCAGGTTATTCGAAAGCAAACTTATAAATTAAATTCCAAAAAGAAGATGGCTTCAAAAACAAGTAAGTTGTATTTTCATATTATTAAAAGAAATAATGACAAATTTGAATTAGCGGGTATATCGGAAAATAAAGAAACATGGTATGTTCTACCTGAAGAGAAGAAAGATTTAAGTTTGCACGAAGCTCTATCTACGAAGCGAGCAATAATCAATACAATTAATTCTATCAAACCTATCAACGGTTATCGCACAATTTGCATCAAACTCGATGATGAATTGAGAAAAGAATATTACGACGAAGACGAAAATCTATGTTTTTTAGATAATATGTTAGAAGAAAAAATTATTGATAATAAACATAGAGATGAATCAGATGACAATTTTTTAAATGAACGAATTAAGGAATTAGAAGCTAAGCTAAGTCTGAATGATAACTTTCAGCTGCAAGACGTTGAAAAAAAATTTATTTTGTAAAAATTCAACAAAAAGCAAAACCCTACTGAATGGATAGAGAAATTTGAAAATGAATGTAGAAGGCATAAAATACTAAATCTTACTAATGTCATAGAAGCATTACGCTTCTTTTTATCTGGGTCACCAAAAGATTGGTACGAATCAAATTTAAAAAAGATCGGCTTAACTAATTGGTCAGAATGGAGCAAATCCTTTCTGACCATTTTTGCAGATAGAGGTTGGAAAAAAATAAGAACCGCATATAATTACAAATATTTAGGTGGTTCTTTAATAGATTATGCCTTAACAAAGGAAAACCTATGTTTAGAAATTGAAATGTCGAGAATAAACATGATCGTTATGGGCCTTCCTGTAGAAATACAAAACCAGCTTGATAGAGAAGAAATAACGACCATTGAGAAACTGTTCAAAGAACTAACAAAAATTGATGAATGCGTTTCTAACATCAAGCCGAAATATGACAATAAATTTTTAAGTAATGAAATACCATACAATACGATGTCAAGACAAAGCAACTTTATCAACACAAACAGAGATATGAAAATGTAGACAAAGAAATTTTGGTACCAAAATACAAAGTAGAAGCAAAGACAAATAATACTCTAAATAAACAAAATCAAAGATATGAAAATAACACTCTAAATAAAGAAAATTTTGTTAGACCAAATTTTATCAGGTCAGAGAAGAATATTAATACCACAGCAAATAAACCATGTTTTGTGTGTGAAGAACTGGGCTGGAAAAATCGATACCATCCAACAAATGAATGTGGAAATAAGACTCTTTACTTATCAAAAAGAGAAATTAATATTCATGATACTAACTACCAACAGATGACGAAGCACATATGATGAAAATTGAAATTGACAAGAAATCTGAATGCACTGATAAGAGTAAACGTAATAATCGATAATAAATTAAAAGTTAAAGCGGTTTATGATAGTGGATCAAATATAAGTCTAATAAATAGGAAAATTATAGATATTTTAAAACTAGGCTTAATGAATAATAGAAGTACTTTCAAAACCATCAGTGGGTTCAATTTTAGTTCGGCCCGGGCAAATATAGTTGTTAAGGTTGGTAATTTAACAGATAATTTAAATACATACGTAGTCAAAAATAACAATTTTTCCTATGACCTATTACTGGGTCTAGATGCAATAAAAAAAGTTCAAACTAATTCAATATGAAAATTTTAACATTCTACAAAGAATTAATAAAAACAAGATCATCAAAATAGAAGAAAGAGATAAGATGAATAACAATCACAACATGGTTAAATCAGATGAACTGACTGACAACCAATTTAATCTACAAAAGGCAGATAAAAATAATTTAATTAAAATTTCAGAAGTCAATTTTAACGAAAATATGAATAAAACAATGTGTGAAATCTTAAACCACAAACCACATTGAAGATGAAAATAGAAGAAAAGATATTTTAAATTTAATAAACAAGTACAAACATATGTTTGCAAAAGATAAATATGATGTAGGAAAAATGAAGTCAAAAGAAGCAGAAATAAGAGATGAATATATAGCAAGACCATATAAATGTTCCATAGTTGATGAAGAGGAAATCAAGACTCAAGTCAAGAAGTTATTAGAAGCTGATTTAATTGAAAAATCGGAATCCCCTTATGCCTCGCCAGTAACTCTTGCTTTTAAAAAAGATTATGGTCGTCGGACAAAACTTTGCATTGATTTCAAACGATTAAATAAATTAGTAGTTCCTGAATGCTATCCATTCCCTACTATTAATGATGTCATAGATAAAGTGCCAATTTGCAAATATTTCACTTTACTTGATATAAATTCTGCATTTCGGTGTATATTATTAAAAAAGGAAGATAGAGAAAAAACTTCATTTATCACTAAGTATGGAAAATTCATGTTTAAGGTTTTACCCTTTGGTCTTAAAAATTCTCCAGCAATTTTTCAACGTATTCTATCCAATATCATAAGAAGAAATAATCTGGACAAATTTTGCATTAACTATATTGATGACATACTTATATTTTCACGCTCTTGGGAAGAACACATTATTCATATTGAAAAAACTCTTCAAATTATCAAAGAAGAAGGTTTTAAATTAAAATTAGAAAAATGTAAGTTCGCTGCTAAAACCATTAAATATCTTGGACATTTTATTCAAAAAAAAAAGTAGCACCAGCTCAAGAAAATTTAATCGCCATCAAGAATCTTAAGAGACCAACAGATAAAACAGAAGTTAGAAGCGTGTTAGGATCTATTAACTTCTATCTTAAATACATCGAAAATAGTGCTCAAAAATTTGAACCACTGCATAAGCCCTTGAAAAAAAATGTTAAGTTTCATTGGTCCCAAAATTTTGAAAATTCTTTCAACTTGATAAAAGAATATTTATGTTCTCAGCCAATCTTAGCCATTTACGATAAAGCCAAAGACACTTATATTGAAACTGATGCCAGTTATAAAAGAATGGGAGCTACTTTGAAACAACTACATCCTGATGGTATGTTACATCCTGTCGCATACTTCTCAAGAAAATTATCAGAAAAAGAAAAGAAAATGGACATCATCCATCTTGAATGCAAAGTCATCAAAGACGCAATAAAATACTGGCAATATTATTTGATTGGTCGTGAATTTGTTGTTTGTAGTGACCACAAACCTCTAGAGAATCTAAAAACTAAAAGTAGAACAGATGAAATATTGGGCGATTTAGGGCACTATTTGTCTCAATTCAACTTTAAAATTATTTATAAGAAAGGAAAGGAAAATATAATGGCTGATTTACTTTTTCGATCACCAGTATTAGAATATTTTGAAGATGAGGATGCAGTCCAAGTTGTAAATTTAATTGAAAGACCTGCAATTCTTCAGGATCAAAATGATAACATGACTGAATTAAAGAGTGCCAAGAAGATTGAAAAACGCCATGGTATTATTTACAAAAAATTGAAGGAAAAATCAAGGATATTTGTTTCTGATAAATTTGGTTTAAGAATAATAAAAAGGTACATGAATATTATGGACATATTGGAGCTGGAACATTGAAAGAGAAAATAAGACCATTTTATTATTTCAAAAATTTTGATCAACTAATTGAAGAATTTTGTAAAAGTTGCACTATATGCTTAGAGAACAAAACTAGAAGAAATAGAATCATCGGATTAATGTCAAAACTAGGACCAGCGACAGAACCATTCCAAATTATGTCCATTGACACAGTTGGTGGATTTACCGGTAATATGTCACCAAAGAAATATATGCATATTTTGGTAGATCATTTTAGTAGATATGCTTGGATCTCCACTACAAAAAGTCAATGCTTAGCAGATTTCATAAAGTTAATTTATCCGATTGCTAAGAAAAATAATATTAAAATACTTTTAGCCGACCAGTACACCGGAATTAATTCTACAAAACTAAAGCAGAATCTAAACAAGATGAATATTCAAGTGGTTTTTACATGCTTAGACTGCCCTCAATCAAATGGACTAAATGAAAGATTAAACCAAACACTTGTAAACAGAATAGGATGTAAACTTAACAGTGGAAAAAAAACAGGCATGGTCCGTTATTGCAGACGAATGTGTCAAAGAATACAATCGAAAAATTCATAGTTCCACGAAATTTGAACCTGAATTTTTATTATACGGCATAAAGTCAACTATCACTCCATATGACGTACCGGAAAGCGATTTAGCTGCAGATAGAATACAAGCCGGTCGAAATTCTATGCAAAATTTTGAAATAAACAAGAAAAGGGTTGACAAAAATCGCCAAGAGTACGAATTTGAAGTGGGCAATCAAGTCTATATCCAGAATGGGAGTAAACTTAATAGAGGTAAAATGGACAGAATAAGAGTGGATCCGTTTAAAATTCTTAGCAAGATTTCACCGTCGATCTTCGAAGTAGACTGCGGAAAGAAGGAGTCACATTTTTTTCACATTAATCAATTGTCACTTTATGTACCTCAAAAAGTGACTTGAGGGAGAGAGATGTAAATTATATTTCATATAATTATCTACGTTTAGGTATTCTTTGAATTTCTATTCTATGCTTGTAAATTATGTTTCATTACTTTGGTATTATCTTATATATAAATGCAAATAGCACGAGGTTATATTTTATTATTGCACGTGATTTTATAATTGCTGGATTGTAAACGATCCTGGAATTTAATTTTTCTATTTTAGGTTGGTTATTCATTTATAATTTCTGTAATATTTCATATTGTTTCAATTGATTTTATTTATGTTCTTTATTCACTCATTTGGATTTTCTATTTTAGATTAATAAATCAGGTTATTCGAAAGCAAACTTATACACATAGAAGTGTTATATTTAACAAAGTTGAAGATTGTAAAACTAATTAAATGAGCGTTAAGTATTCAGTTTAAACACACAAGGTATCAACAAAGTAGAGTAGAGGCACGGTAAATATATATTTGAGCATCTGGGCACATACACAATATATCAATTAGAACACCGAAGATGGTATAAGAATACCGAAAAAACTTTTTTGTTCTATCATTCATAAAAAAAAAAAAAAAAATTGGTTTTGAACTTAAGAAACTTGAGAATGATTTACAATCAACCTATAGAAAAATTGAAAAGTTAGACAGGAAGTTAACTAACGCCGAACATGCTGTGATATATAAATATGTATGAGTGTGTGTGCAGTGTGTGTATGCGTTTTTTGGGGTGGTGTAGATTTTTGATCGTGTTTGTATGAATTGAAAAGTGTTATGCGATTGTGAGGATATATTGAAGTGAGAAAATTAATAATCAACTATTTTGCTTAAATATAACAGGCAAGAAGGAGTGGAACGAGCAAGAATGGGAAATTTTGCGTTTATAATTGATACTCCGATAGCAGAATTCGAAGCAGGAAAGAAACCTTGCGATCTCTACACCACTGAGCCATTCCTTGACGTAGTAGATTATGCATTTATCATTGCCAAAAATGCGACGTTAGAATTCGCAGAAGAATATGTTTTGTCAAACAAAAAACAGCCAAAAAGTGAAATTTTTAACAAAAAATTTTTACTTCTAAAAAATTTTCTAGATGCAGAAATTAAAAAGATGAAATCAGGTGATGAAATGCAGGCCATGTACCTTCATTGGTGGAAAGATGAATGTGCCAGTAGCACCAAAAAAATTGCTGGTTTAAACAATAGAAAGTATCTGAATGACAAATATAAAGTGAATTATGAACAATATGATAACGATTATTTAAAACAAATAAAACTGCAACAAAATGTTTACCATAGTGGAAAACCGACAACGAATGCACATCAGCTATCGTACTTTCAGACTTCATCCACAGCAGAGTTAAAGAATAGTTCATCGATATGCAACTCTGTTTACTTTTATTTGTTTTTTGTTTTCATCTTATTTTTATAGTCTTTATTATTTCCATTGTTAGTTAATAATTTGGACAACACTATATATATATATATATGTTGGTAATAGACCATAATTTTTACAATATTCTATAAATTCTACCAAACATTCGGTAGAATTTATAGAAACTAAACTTTTCTCACTAAACTTTAGTGAGAAAAATCGAAAAAACGAACTACAAACATATTAACGCCAAACATTTGGTAGAATTTATAGAATATTGTAAATATATATATATATATATATATATATATATATATATATATATATATATATATATACAAGGCCGTAGCTAAGGGGGCTGGGGGGCTACAGCCCCGCCAAAAATAATTTGTATTGATAATTTTTTGTAACAATCATTAATTATGTGTTTATTTTAATGCCTATCCGTTATATTGCATGGTAAAATACTTGCAAAAAATGCATGGAAGTTTATTTTGATGCCTATTTGTCAAATTCCATGTTAAAATACGTGCAAATATAACAAATATAATTGCATAAACGTTTATTTAAATTCCTACGCACATATATGCAAGCATGTGAGTTTACTTGAATGTCTACAACGTAAAAACTATCTCTTTAAAAGAAAACCGAAACTATTATGTTAACCCTACAAAATTATTAATTAATTGATGAAAGTTTAAAAGAAGTTATGATCATGGATATAGTGGATATGGAATAAGAACTGTTACCTGCTAATAATTTTGCTTAGTTCTATGGAATTAAACGTGTAAACATTAAACATTTTTTCATAGTAATTGACATTTTATTGATTTTTTACGATCAAACGTCTTACTATAGACAAATTTTTTAATTAAATGTCAATAAATTTACAAAAAAAAGCATCTAAAACGATAATAGCTAAACAACCGGCTAAAAACTGATTGTTTAATTTAATTTACTTTTCAACAAATCTTTGTTAGATTGACCCAAGAGGAGGCCTATTTACCAATATACAACACTTTCTTATGGGTTGGGGCAGGGATATGCAAAAAACCTCAATTTTTTAAACTTATAATTATTTTCGGTAAAGTCGATTTTTTTTTTTTTTAATTTATACCAAATTAAAGTAATTGAATAACCATTTAAAAAAATTAAATTTTAACATTTTAATAAAAGCTATATTCCGGAATTAGTAAATATACGATCGTAACTTCTGACTCGAACGATAAAAAAAAATCACCCTCCAAATCCCCTTCGGGAGTATGCTCCTTGTTCGACCGTTAAAATTGAGCGAAGGCCGTTACATTTATTCTAGTTATGTGGATTGACCTTGATGTTAAATATATATGAACAATGTATATATATGTAACGCGTCTGCCATATCCATATTATATATATTCATGGTTATGATTTAATAATTTTTTAAAACTTTTTTCAGTATTTTACGTTAATACCTTAATATCAACATTCTAATAAATAACAATATTAATAGCAATTCACTTTTAAACATATTTATTCATTAATCGTTCTCTCGTTTTCTCTTTTAAAATTTGATTGCTTTGATGTTCTAAAGTAAAGTTTTGCCATGTAAAGAACAAATAAGCAGGAAAACAATTATAAAAAAAGTATTCCGACAGCCCTCCTCTGAAAAATAATCCTGGCTACGGCCTTGTATATATATATATATGCAAATTTCATTGAAATTGTTTGCCCATTTTGCATTAATTAACTTCTTTATAAGACATTCAACGAGGCGGTATCGAGTTCATATTTATCTAAAACTGGAATAAAGCTAACAGCGCTGTTTCGGCGTAATGCCATCTTCAGAGCCTAAATATTGTTTAAACATATAATTTAATTAAAATAAATGTCTAATGTAAAATGTGAAAATATAGAAAATAAAATATGTATTAAATTGTGAAATAAATTAACCTTGTTGTAAATATCATAATAACTAAAGTTTATGTAGATTATATAAATAAAATAATGTAATTTAAATAAAATGTTTAGTAAAATAATTAAAATATAGAAATTTTATAAAAGTTTTAACATGGTTGAAAAACGTTAGTGAAAACTAATTACGAATGACATGTGCGCCAGATATATAATATTGCTGTGTATGCGTTGTGAATACAACTATTGCGGTTGAATATGTGTGATACGAGTTTCCACATCAGACCTACGGATACATAGTTAAATAGAAATACATATATGTACATGCAAGATACATATCGATGTATAGATCAAATATTAAGTATCACATAATACATCCACCGACGCAATGACGGTTGTCGGATGACGCTGGGTCACAAACTGCGTGTTAATGGGTTGAAATGTATTCAACGTAGAATGATATTCATATCGTTGTGGTACACGCAGATCCTGTGGATTAACCCCAACGGCAACAGTAGGTGTGAGATCGTGATATTAGGAAAACAATTGCAAAGTGTGATCAAAGCTGTTATATTGTTTATTGAGTGAGGGTTTATGCTTGTTGATATGAAGGGCTTCTTTAATTTTGAGGCGAACTGGATCGGGTTCATATTCAAGGATCGTTGTGTTGGGATCCAATATGTTCCTGATGATGTACCTGTTCCATATGGTCCTTAATGGCACCATTCTGTGTATGCATGGTGAGTCTTCTAGAAAGAGTAGTTCTCGTATGGTTTCTTAATTGGCTGGTCATCTTCTTTGGTCTCCTTTTCTTCATCGATAGCATCATATTCTTCTTTGTCACTATTTACGATGCTAGTTTTTATTACTTCTTTGTCCATTCAAACAAAATCCATGTCAAAGAAACGAATACAGGAATTTGTTTGAATGGACAAAGTGAATGCACTGAACAATTTAAAGACAGCACAATAAAATCATTTGTGAACCGGGCATTCACACACTCTTCCAATATTGAAAATCGCGACGCTGAATTTAAGAGAGTCACTAACCTGCTTGTAAACAATGGATATAAGACTTACTCTATTGAAAAGATTGTTAAAGGCAAATTACTACTCAGCAATAACCTTCCTAGTACCAACAATCAAGATAACGACACCATCTTGTATTACAGAAATCACATGTCAACAGCATACAAGGTAGATGAAGCTATTCTTAAACATATCATCAATAAAAATGTCACACCAACCAACCCAAATAGTAAAGTTAAACTCCGAATTTATTACAACAATAAAAAGACGTCTCACCTAATACTGAAAAACAACTGCAGTCCTAGAGATAACTCTGAGTTAAAGCGTAAATTCCATAAATTAGTAAACAAAGAGTTAAAAATAAATCTAGCTTAATTTGCGCCATTTAGCTTCCCCCCCTTTTTAAGAGCCGTTGTCTTTGTTGTGATGTAATCATGGATACACATATATATATATGCATATATAGATTATATGTATATATGGATGTAATAAATGTTTAAAAGCGCAATTTTTAATTTTTCTTGTCTTGAAAAAATAATGAATGATATTTAAAGCGGTTAATTTTTTGTCTTTTTTAAAAATGTTATTTAAAAATTTTATAATTTACGAGTGCGAGCCGAATATATTACAATAAAAAGACGTCTCACCTAATACTGAAAAACAACTGTAGTCCAAGAGATAACTCTGTGCTAAGGCGTAATATATGGATTTAATTGCCCCTTTGACGGCTGTGCACGTCAACATGACTCATATATCTGGATTACTACTACCTCACTGACTAGAAGGCTTACGATGCATAAACAGAGTGGTGGTATCAAATCTCATTTGGACTCAACACACTCAATCACAATTAGCCGTGAAATCCTCGACAGCAACACCAAAGTAATATACCAGAACAGCAACATCTTAAAATTGCAGAAGCAGTCCTAATCGACATCAATAAACCAAAAATAAATATACAACAAAAAAATGACAACCTCACTTCCAACCCGAAAAAAAGCTTTTTCTGTTAATGAATTAAAAGTTAATTAAAATCTTTGTTTTCTATATAAATAAGTTGAAAAATTATGATAAAAATACGATACGGAATATTGAAATATATATATATATCAAATATAATGGTAAAATTTACTGTTAGTTAATAATAATTTTATTAACATAAATTAATAATATTGATGTAATAATTATTATTGATGAAAATAACAGCATGTTCCACGTTAGTTAGCTTCCTATTCGATTTTTCTAGCGGTAGATCTTAAATCATTATCAAGTTTCTTGAGTTCAACACCAAAATTTTTATTTATTATAAGCATGATAGAACAAAAAAACTTTCGTTTTACTGCATTTTCATATTAGTTATAAAACTAATACAAAAATTTTCTTAATAACAAATTTTACTCCAATTTTGTAACCAGCGCTTTTGATTTATATAAATATTTGTATCAACACGTTTACAAAGACGTGTATCAACAAAAAAACTCATTGATGTGATAAAATGGATAATTGTGAAAATTGATATATAAACAGAAATAAATAGCTTATAGGAAATTACCTGCTTGACTAATTAAACTTGTTTTTTTATCATGTATGTCACCTTGTAATTAAAAGCTATTTGTGTCTTTTACGCGGACTGAGAAAATGGGTGAGTCACATTTGAGGTACGTTTTAACCAACACAAAAAACTTTTGGAAATCTATAAGCAGATAACTTTTTGCCAACTAAATTTATTTGAAAGTTTGCATTTTCACAAATATATAAATAATATTAAAGTAATAAAGTTTAAATTTGGATTTAAATGATTAAGAAATATCGGTTTCTGAGGTACGTTTTGACCAACACAAAAATCTTTTGGAAATTTATAAGCAGATAACTTTTTGCCAACTAAATTTATTTGAAAATTTGCATTTTCACAAATATATAAATAATATTAAAGTAATAAAGTTTAAATGTGGATTTAAATGATTAAGAAATATTGGTTTCTTAATTTTTACTCAAAATCTAACGATTCACTTCAGAGGTGGACATGGGTCCATTTTTACTGACCCAACCCAACCCAACCCATCACTTAACTCAACCCATCCCAACCCAACCCGCCTGAAAATGCAACTTTTCAACCCGACCCAACCCACGACCCATCTGCACGAGTTGCAATTTTACCAAACAGGCAAATTTTTACAAATGATATTTAAAAAGCAGAACTCAAAAATACAAGATCATATGTGTAATAAAACACACTGGTGAAGTAATTACACTGCAAGTGTAATAAAATAACATGAAAATTAATTAAAAATTAAATGTTACTAATATTTTCCCACAACAACGTCAGAAACATCAAACTTTCCATATTTGGCACCTAACTCAACACAGCTCTGCATCAAATTGAGAAGCCCTCTATTTTCAACAGATTTGAATGAGTGGTAACCATCAACACAGAAAAAGATCTGTCTATGCTTCAACATCATTAATTCTTGAGGAGACAGTTGAATTTTTCGTTTCAAGCATTGCTGGATTTTCAACTGTGACTTTGGCAAGACTACAGCACAATGTTTAATATGTTCTTGCTGATTTTTAGTGCCAAAATTTTTACCTGATGAATCTTTAAACTGATATACCTTATTGCACTTAATACAAGCACAATAGTAATTCACGGGAATTTCACTTTCATCATTTTTCTTTTTTTGAAAAACCATGTGAAATTTCTGCCAGATTTCTGATTTTAAATTTGTGGGTGCTTTTAATATATACCACCCTGTTTTTTCTGGAAAGAATAAATATTTAAATACTTAAGTATGTTCAATCAATCAATCAATTAAATTTATCTAATGAATGGGATTTCTAAACTTCAACAGCGGCCAACTAAAATTTGAAAAATAAACCATTTCTAGGTAGAAAAAAGAAAGAAAATGAAACATGAATATCAGGTAAATAAGTAAAATGAGCAATTGAGAAAAAATTCTGATGTCTGTAAAGTGTAACTGTAAAGACTGAAGAGATTTGAAATTATGAAAAATAACAATTAAATCTTTAAAAAAGGAATTAAAACATAAAAAATGTAAAAATGTTAATGTGAAATTTATTAGATTTTTTACTTTCGCAAACTTAGCAAATTTAAATCACACAAACCTCTCAAATGACGCTGAATTTCTTCTGATTTTGCCATACTTGTAAATAAAACTAATTTTCTCGATCGGAAAGAAGTTAACTTGTGCTCAACTCAATAATCACAAAAAGAAAGTGGAAACGATAGACCAAAGATACAATGATATTACAGCGATATAAAATACACCGATTATTAACTAGTTAAAATGTTCGTTTAAGAATAAAAAAAAATACAGAAATAAATTATTTATAATAAAATTTGAAAATTTCAACCCAACCCAACCCACACAACTTTAAAAAATTTGGACCCAACCCAACCCAACCCATGGGTTAACCCAACCCATGTCCACCTCTGCTTCACTTTACGTTTCTTTTAAAACTTTATCTGACATTTTAGATCCTAAGGAAAAAGAATAAAAATTCATAAATTAATTATTTATCAAGTAAAAACTGGCCTAGTTTATTAATGAATTAAGTTATTGTGGAAACATGTCAGATGCGTACCATGCGTCATCTTAAAAATAACAATTGTTTTAAATTATCCTTAACCATTGCTCAATATCATAAAAAATTAAATATTTTTAAAAACGTTATACGACAAAATATATAACGAATTTTTATTCACGGACCGTACAAATTTACAGCCGGAGACCAAACATATATGATTTGTTTATTTAAAACAACTGACTTTTAATGAATTTAATTAACTACTGTTAACTACTGAAAACTCACTAGATAGCACCTTGAAAACAATCTGAACACTGCCAGCATAAATAGTCAGAAAATTTAAATCTTTATTTTTTGAGCATGAATAAATTTAGTCACACAATTTGGTGGTAAAACAAATATATTGTACAATCAATCAATCAATCTTCGTTTTGCGTCCAGAGACCCGGTTCCCCGAGGTAGGACGTTGTTTTCTTTGCCATCAACTTTTTGCGCCAAATTAGACGATCTGTTGTATCCATTTCATTTAAATTTAGAGCTTTCATGTCTTGCTCGATTGTTTGCGACTAGGACTTCTTTGGACGGCCTTTGGTACTTGTGCCAGGTACTTCAACATCTGCAAGAGAAGTTATGGCACTGTTTCACCTTCGTTTGACATGACCAAACCACTGCAGACGGTGTTGCCGGCATTCGTCCTTTATATCATCTAAACCAGCACGACGCAGGATTTCGGTAGATTTGATGTGGTCTGCCAGACTAATTCGTTGCATCCATCGGAGCATTTTCATGTCGGTTCGTTGAAGTTGTTTTTCCAGTTTGGTTGTCATTGGCCATGTTTCTGCACCATATAAAAACACCGGACGTATCACAGATTTATAAAGTCTTGATCGTAGTGGTAGTGGGATGTCACGCCGCATCAATATAAAGGCAAGGAGATGCCATTTATTCTAGGCTGCACGTATGCGTGCTCGAACGGCAGCTTCAGCTGTTTCAGTACAATCCAGAACATCTCCTAGATATTGAAACGATGTGACTTTTTCTACCTTAATGACTTCAAAAAGAGTGCTATTTCGAATTTGTTGTTGTGGATTGATGCAAGAAGGACAAACAAAATTGGACACTTTAGGTAAAGTACCAATTATTTTTGAACAACGTTTGTGACACCACTAACGAGACTTTTATCATTTTGATAAAGTTTATTAAGGTTAAATAAAAAACTTTTAAAACTTTCCTTAGAAAATTTGAGAAACTCAACTACAAGTTGAATAAAGCCGAAAACGCAGTGATCTTTATAAATAATTGTATGTATATATATATATATATATATATATATATATATATATATATGACACAAATGATATATATATATATAGAAATATGATAATATATATATGTATATAGTATTGTATGAATTCTACCGATTTGTTGGCATTAATCAATTTAAAGTTTGTTTTCTCAATTTTCCTTATTAGAATTTTTAGAAATCGTTCAATTTATTGAAAATAGAATTATCCAAGTTCATCATGAAAATTTAATGAAACTGTTTTCATCAAAATTAATCTTGCAGATAAGGCCTTATTTCGATTTTTCATAAATCTTCTTCAAAGCAGGTTGGTCTTGATAATGATTTTTAATAAATTGAACGATTTCCAAAAAATTTTAATAAGGAAAATTGAAAAAACAAACTTTAAATTGGTTAATGCCAACAATTTGGTAGAATTCATACAATACTGTATAAAATATGGTCTCCTTCCAACATATATGTATATATATACAACTCGACGCCTTAATACTAACTCTAATGACAATGAAGAAGAAGGATGTGACATCAACTAATTAAATAAATCCCTTTGCTAAGTAACTAACTTTTAATTTTTTTTAAATTTAGAAATAATTTATTTTACTTCAAAAGAAATAAAGCAAATGAAGCAGAGGATGACTGTGAGAAACTACGGATATATAAAGCTCATCCAGGACAGCCACCATGACTAATTTTTCCAGTACAATACCAATTTACAGTTTACCAATTAGACTACACTACAAATTACAACACACATTTAGTTTTAAAATTTTACAAATCACAATACAATACAAATCACAACACACATTTATTTAAAAAAAAATCAATAGATTGTCAAAGCACATTTCATTTCTACGTTCAAATTCACGTTAAATTATACACATTTACATATGTTCATGCTTATGTTCACGTTCAATTACACATATTCACACATGTTCACACACGTTTGCGCTTACTCATTCACATTCTGTTCACTCACTCATTCTGTTTTTTAAAATGATGTTAAAAAATGTGATTTCAGTTTGTCTTTGAAATTTGACAGGTATGTTCGTTGATACTGAAATCCTTCTTTTAAAATTTGGTTCCATATTTTCAGTCTGCTGCAGATGACATGACGATACAGGAGATCGGTTTTGGAATCATTTGCTGTAATGTAATTTGTAGTAATCTTCAACCAATGTTTTCATGGTTTACTTTAAACAATATCTTTCCATAATCTACTACAAATTGTTTACTACTTTGATTAAGTGCCCTGTAAGTTACATTTATTATTGAATTTTTTAATGACGATTCATTTATAATTTCAACGGAAAACATCTCAAATCCTGCATACTCGACTTTGTTGAGATCTACTTTCAGTTTGAATATCTGATCACTGCTTATATACAAACCAACTCTCTCTCTCTGTTTGCAGGAGCGATTTTTGCCAAGTAATAGAGCTATATAGATATTTCATATAAAATATATATACACAAACATGTGGTCGACACATACACACACATGCACATTTGTGGTCATTAGAAATTATTCACATAGAATGCATGTTCATAAACATGTATAAAATTGTTTTAATTGTTATAACTGTGATTTATTATCATTCGCAACGAACACAACTTTCAAACCTCCGTCTACATTAAAGGTACTAATAAAGAAATATGTTTAAACGAAAGTAGTGAATGTACTAATGAATATAAATTGAGTATCGTACGATCATTCATCAACCGCGCCTTCACACACTCCTCATCCCCAGACAACGTTCTACCAGAATTCAAACGTGTCACAAACCTTCTTATAAATAATAATTACAGCGAAAATCTAATTAAAAATGTCATCGATAAAAAGTTACAACATTTAAACCGAAACAACAACAATATTTTCACCATTGTCAACAACCACTATAACGGCAATGACAAAAACAACAACAATAACAATAAAAACAATAACAGCAACAGTAATTTCATTAACAGTAACAACAACAACAGTAATGAAATTAGCAGCAACAAAACAACAACAGCAACAACAACAACGGTAATGAAATTAACAACAACAACGGTAATGACATTAACAACAACAACAACGGTAATGCCATTAACTGCAACAACAACAACAATAATAATAATAACACCATTATACTATACTATCGAAATTTCATGTCTTCGTTTTACAAAACTGATGAAAAGATCATGAAGAAAATAATCCATAATGATTTTAAACCAACAAACCCGAACGATGGAGTAAAATAAAATATCTTTTACAAAAACTACAAAACATCTAACCTTTTAATTTTGAATAAATTGCCATCCTCGCAATTTTTTCCTCTTGAAACATAGTCATCTCATATATAAATTTTATTGTTCTCTTGACGATTTTGCGCGTCTTCTATCTTCCCATGCAGTGTTTTCCAATCTTTTTCAGAGTCGGCCTCTCAAAAAAGAATTAATGGTAACTTGGCCTCCCCAAACCTCGTCGTCAATAATTGAAAAAAAAATCAATTTGTAAAAACAATTTTTATTCAGAATTAATTAATATCACATATTATTTTGCATTGGTCATATTAATTAGGGTTTTATAAGGTTCTTAAATATATTACATAAAATGTTATTGAGGTTTAATGAGATAATTGCTGTTGTTTTTCATCACAGAGAAGATGAAATTCAGTACTTATATCATTCGAGGCATCCAATCTATTTCTATTTTTGGTCTTGATAGAAACTAATGTAAATAATTCTTTTTCAAAATCGGAAAAACGGAATCAGAGCTACCGTGGCTTTTTTAAATAAATTTAGGTACATATCTTTCAGACTGCACCAAAACTCTGCCAATCCTTTGGAACTGAATTCAGCTTATACCAACTCTTTGTTTGAAGATCAATAAAATTTTTTTTCCATCTTTATCAGAAACATTATCTAAGTTAATAATGAATAGATAGCCTATCTAAAGATTATTTGCTAATATTTTAATATCAAAATAACGCTCAAGCGATAGTTGAAAGTTGTGATATGTTGATTAATTTCTTTTTTTATTTCAACAGGCACTGATTTGGTTTCAGTGCTACTTAAATGCAAGGTTTTCAGCTTCCACTCTTCTTTTATATAATAAAAGTTCATTTAAAAACCATACTAATATTTCATTTATTTCGTTTATTTTCATTTCTGGTTTTTGCAAACAAAGATTAAAATCATTTAAAATTGTGAACATATCAGCTAAATATGCCATATTAAGTATGAAATCTGTTTTCTCAAAGTCACCTGATTAACTTTTTCTTTTTCTTGCAAAAATGAAAATGTTTTTAGCATGATCAACATACGAAATAATTTATAAAATACGCTTTTGGGCTCCTTCTGTGCTTTTTGCGATGATTCTGAATCGTCAGCAAACTGGAGCCAAACTCTCGACTTTAGGCTGGCAGTTTGTCTCCAAAAAAGTAATAGCCCACACAGTGATGAATAAATTAAATGATAGTATTTTGACGGTTGGTGTTTTTATAGATTTATCAAAAGCGTTAGATATGATTGACTATGACATCCTACTTGTCAAACTGTATTCCTATGGTGTTAGAGGTGTTAGAGAACTGTGTAACACACTCATTTATCCTCATCTCGTTTATTGTAACTTACTTTGAATCAGGTCAAACGGTGTTAAAACCGTTTCATTCGTTTGTTACTAAATTTCCATCCGTTTTGCTATGTTTCAAAATATTACCCTGTTTTGTAAATTTTAAATATAAACAACATCCATGTATACTTTATCTCAATTTTTATGTTTAAATACCTACATGAATTACTTCCGCTTTCTTATAAAGATTTTTTTACTCTAATAAATACTATTCACAGTAAGCCTCTAAGATACAATTCTACTTTTTATTCGAATCCAGCCAAAATAAAATTAATAAATATAAATTTGAAACTAACAGAACCGAAGGTCTGGAACACGGTGATTCCACTTGAGATTAAAGCTCTCAGTCACTTGCATTTGTTTAAATCTAAAATTAAACGCTACTTGATTAAAAAAATGCTATTTTCTTGAATTAGGAAGTGTTTGTTATTATCGATTATATAAAGTTATGTTATTTCTTTTCTATGTACCTTATGTGTTATGTGCATGTATGTTTGTGTGAATGATAGAATGCGTGTATTGTATGAATGGATCTATGTGCAATTTCTTTTGACTTTAATATTCTATCTGTTATTATTTGAATTCACTGGATTTAAAAAATGTTATTGATTATATGTACTTATAGAATTTTTGTTAACTTTATTGGTTATCTGTGTTTAATAGTTATATAGAGGTAATTATGTTTTGATTATCTTACATTAAATAATAATAAAAATGATGTTAACAATCGTAATAACTCTAACGAATGTATTCCTTTTATACCATTTATTTCGAACTAATATATAACTTATAACTTATATAGAAATAATTATGTTTTGATTATTTTACGTTAAATATTAATAAAAATAATGTAAACAATCGTAATAACTTTAAAGAATATACTCTCCATGTACCTTTTATTTCGAACTAGTTTAATCTTTGATTTTTAATGAACTAATTTAATCTTTGATTTATGTTGATCAATTTTTGTTTTATTTGAATAGGGTGTAGGATGCTTTCCTACAAGCATTTGGTTGCTTTTTAGTTTAATCCTCTTTTTTGAGAAAATAAATAAAATAAAAAATTCGGATATCACTTACTAATCAAATTAGTCCCTTGGTTTGGCTGAAAGGAGATCATGGCTAACTTCACCAAGTCCAGAAGAGTAACGATGATAGTTCTCTGATGCTTCTTTACGTTCTTCAGTAGGTGGGACAATAAATGAGTGTGTTCAGCTACACCGTATACTTTTTGGTAGAAATCTTTCTGTATGGTTTTATTGATGAAATTATTCGTATCGAATTATTTGTATATTTTGGTATTTACCAAATGTAGAAAATATTTTGTAGAGAACTGGTTAAAGTGATCTTTCTTGTGCCTTTAACCATTCAAGACATTGGCGACCATCAACCTCCACAAAACGGGTTTTGACAAAACCCGATCTTTAACACTTTATAGTAGTTAAAATGTGGTGATATTCAACAAGTGACACACGGACTTCACGAATGTTATTTGTTGTTGACCACAATCTCTTTTACCTGCAATCTTTCCAGTAGCTGTTAGATTTTCCATTCATTGCTTCCGCATGATATGACCAAAAAACTTTAACTGCCCTCTTCGGATCATCTGTAGTAATTTTTCTCTTTTCATAACCGGACTGTTTATATACATCCTTATTCGAAGTATAAGAAGTTTAACTAATCTTCATTATTTTTCTCAAAAGCCACATCTCAGCAGCGGTAATCTTTTTTTTCATTTCTTTAGAAATTGTCCAAGACTCAGAGCCGTAAGTTAGCACCCTAACAGTTTTAATTTTGTTGATATTCGGATTTTACTGTTGGTGAGTATGTTTTTCATTTTAGAATATGCATTTTTTGCCATAGCTATCCTTATTTTGATATCTATATCACAATTACAACCTGAAGTAATCTGACTTTCAAGATTAATGAAACTGTTGACTTGTTTCACCTGTTTACCATTATTGATTATGGAGCAGAACGGAGCAGTTTTGCTTTGTTGATGTTAATTTGCAAGCCCGTCCATTCACTTTCAAAAACCAGTCTGGAAACAATTGTTTTCAGTTTTTTTTATTGAATATGGTATAAGGGCTGTATCAAATGGATATTCCAAGTAAATCTTCTATCTTTCTCAAGATGATCTTATAAAGATTGTACAGGTCTGAAGAGATTGCACAACCTTGCCTAACACCTTTTTTTTATTTTGGCAAAACTAATCATTTTGTTACCAACTTTCATTGCTGTTCTTTGGTCTCAATAGAAGTTTTTGATAACTCTCGTGTCTTTTCCATCAATGTCCAAATTATTCAATATTTCCATAAGCTCCACATGTTTCACACTCTCAAAAACTTTTGAGTAATCAAAAAACATATAAATCATTTTTTTTCATTTTAATTGCTCGTTCACTGATCATCCGTAGCATAAAAATAGTGTTTCTTGTGCCACAATCCTCTACAAAAGCACATTGGACATTTCAGATCTGATTTTGCTTCGTGCTCTCATCATCAAAATTTTCAAAAAAAGTTTTGTAAGGTTTGATTGCTAACATTGTAATTTTTAACACAACAACACCCTCTGTTCCACTGCCTTTTCGCCCAACATTTTTGCAGTTGAGAAACAATTTTGCCAGATCCTTCCAATTGTTAACAATCACAAAATCCCATCAGGCAGGCGCATAATCTCATAATCTGTTATCTTCTTTGATAGGCACAGGCGCAAAACCTGGCCTCTCAAAGAAAATAACAGACCTGATCAAGCAACGCGACAAACTCAAACTCTCAGATCCCTTCTCCAACAATATTGTTCCACTCTCGTCAAAGATACAACAACAGATCAACAATTTGAAACTCACCAGCTAGAAAGGCTACCTCAGCATCTTCAACAAACGTACCAGTATAAAACGTTTTTTATCCACCATTAAAACTCTAAATGGTAAACCTAAGCAATCTCTAAACAACACCTTCAACTTCAACAACCGTCACTTGCCTAACTTTTTTAACAAAGCGATCACATTTTTTGGTCACTATACATCAAACAAACTTAATAGAATCACCAACCGAACTGCCAAAAATCGAAGTCTTGACGATCATCCCATCCGCATAATAGACCAAGTCTACCCAGCATTAAAACAAATAAGGTCATCCAAAACAATAGAACCAGTTCACAATTTTCCATCTCAAACACGTAGGCTTACTAGGCCTGGCGTTCTTGACCAGATTTTTCAATGAATCTACAAAAAAGTTAGAATTATATCGCTGCTCAAGCCTAGAATACTTGACGACGATGCCAAATCCTATAGGCCTATCTACTTACTCTGTCTTGCCATTAAGATTCTCGAAAAATGTCTTTTCCCAACTATCTCGGAACACTTGGCGTTAACCAATCATCAGCATGGATTTCCATGGCACTCAAAAACAACTGTTTTAACTTACCTAACCTCGGATACAGCAAACGTCTTCAATCTGAAAAAGCCATCTCATCGTACAATTCTAACAACATCGAACCTGTCCAAGATCTTCTACACAGTCAAAGGTTTATCAAATGCTACTTTTTGATCTTTTCAGTTCCTTCCCACTAAGATCAATCTTGTGTTGGTTGTCCAATTATCTACACGGTCGCACAGCTAGAACGCAATTTCGTAATCAAATCTCAAAACAGCATAATATTCACACGGGAGTACCACAAAGTTTGGTGCTGTCAACAGCATTATTTAACTATTATCTTTCACAAACCCCAGAACCATTTCCCGATATTAAAATCATATCGTTCGCCGACATTTTAACAAGTCGTCTCAATCAGTACCTACCGAAGCTAATACATTTGTTCAACAATCGGAACCTCAAAATATCTACATCTAAATCAACTGTTACTCTAGTTACTTCTCACATCTTGCAGTTCCACTACCACCCACCCATAAATCAGCTCCTACCACTGGAACACTATCCAAAAATCTTTGGCCAAACATACGACACGATGCTTACATTCACGTAGCACACCAAAAGGAAACAGCATCAAAAACCTTCAAAATAAATAACATCCTAAAATCTATAAGTGGCACCACTTTTCGGTAAGAAAAAGAAACACTGCTCCAAACATATAAAGCAATTGGTCGCTCAGTAGCAGGATATACCTGCTCTGCTTGGTCATCACTGATGTCGGACTCCAACTTCAACCATCTTCAACGTCTTCAGAATGCCGCACTTCGCGTGATTACCGTTGCTACAGCGCCGCTGCGGAACAGCATCTGCTATCAAAATGCCTGATGCTGTCGGTGAGAGATTGCACAGCTCCCTCTCCTAGCAGTTTTTTCTACAATTGTACAGTCCATCACACTCATGCAACATCATCACAAAGCAGGACCCTCCGCCACGCATCTTGATAAACACTCTGATATCCAAACGGTCAGTTTTACCAACAGTCGAAGACGAAATCAAGCTTAAAAAGCCTGCTGCGACACTGCACAAAAACGCTGTCAAACACGCCGTCGAATCATATCAAGCATGTGTGTTGCTCAACGGATGGCTACCTTCTATTTTTACAATAGATGAGTAGGAACAAACGCTGTCAATGGCCGAAAGAAAAATCCTAGCCTAATTTAGATCTGGCCACTACATCATTCTTAATAGATCCAAAATAGAAAGCAATGACAATTCCAAGTGTCTCTCTGTTTATCACATTTAGATAATGTGCGTCATCTGTTCAGCTGCTCAACACAATAGATCTGTGACAAAAACCGGTCGCGGAATAGCTCAGACTCCGTTTGACCAAATGAGGAATGTCAATATAGGGGCAACAACAACAAAAGCAAAATGTTGTTTTTAACTGCAATGCATAAGTGTCATCTATAAAACGATTCATTTATTAAATTTCAAAAAGTGTTAAATTTGTAGAATTTGTAGCGACACAACTTCTGTAACTGAACGGTAATTGCCTAATGTTTGGTGGCCATTGATACTGACCTGTGCAATACAGTTTTATTGTTTAAAGTATGCATTTGTTAAAAGTTTCTGCTTACTCGTTTGATTGCTGCGAGTATTCGCTTGTTTTGATGTGTTTTAAAAATTTTACTAAGATGCGCCATGATTTGAGATATAAGATAAATCTGATAATATTGATTTTATTGCTCTATATCTTGGGAATACTCATTGGAAAGTTTATCAGCAATCTCTTGTGCTTTTGGTGTTTTGAGTTGGTACAATTTTGCAGTTGCGGATGTAACTGTGACAATCTGTGTACATGCCTGGCTAATAGTATTGCTGCTTCAATGTGGAGTACAATTTATCTAAACCTGGGTGGTCATTTTTATTATAATAATCTAATAATAAATCGTTTCCCAACTTAATTGTTTTGGATCAAGAGGCAGCTAATAATAACCTGAGCGTAAATCTAAAACTGAGAAAATGTTTGGTTTTGCATTGGAAAGACTTTTTACAACATCGTCAAATATTGGTAATGGAAAAAAAGTTGCTTGGCAATCTGATTCAAATTGCGTTAATCGACAACAAGTCGTTCAGTGCCGCCTTTTGAACAAGTAATACGCTTGCATTCTATAGTGAAACTGATTCTTTATTAAATGCTAATTTCAAAAATTCATTATACTGCTTTGTAATCTGTCTTGAGTGTTTCGGGCATCGCCTTTTGTTAACCATGACTTTTATCCTGTGAATCACGTAATTTTTCCTGTTAATAACCTTTGTACCGACTTCGAATTTTTTGAGAGTTTCAGGCATCTTTATTTGGGTTACCAATTGCCTGTATTAAAATAAAAAGATTACGGTTGTCCGGTTTTCCAATCCAATGGTGTTGTCCAAGTTAGTAAGCTAATTGCTCCATGTTTTATACAAGACAACCAAAAATCTTATAAAATTAATAATAATCGCTTTAAAATGACCACGATGACCGAGCATTTGCATTGACAAGTGCTCCTATCAATTGCCTTGCGCAATTTCCTAACAACCCATCCTGTCGTGTAGTCTACTGCATTTTTAATGAAAGTTAAGAGAGTGTTTGATTCGACAACTTTTTGAGCAATCAAAACCTCTACAAAATTATTTTGGAATTCTACTTTTGGAGGTTTGAACTGTGACTGAAATTTAATAGGTTGAACATTGCTTGTGAGACTTAAAGAATTTTTACACATCTTCGTTTTGAAAACATCATTTTATTATTGGACTTTGTTTGCTTTAGTTTTAGTGCTGTTTGCAAATTAGTAATAATGGAAATAAAACAAATCTGTAAATGCATTGTTATATTTTGGATGACAATCCGAGAAATAAATATCATAAGTTGTAATATTTTATTTGATTATTCAAATATTTTATTTTTCTGTTAATTTTTGCATAACTTGTTTTTCCAGCAACAGCCCCACACCTGGTTAGACCTTTTTAAAGACGGCAACATTTAGGTTGCCATTCCATTTCCCTTTTGTATGTAATATAACTCCTTGTTACAAATTTTAAATTAAAGTAAACGAGTCACAAAACCAACTATATATACATTGTATATACATACATAAGAAATTAAAAATATGTAACGTTGAGCTGCCGATAATGCAATGCACATAAACGTTCAGAAATAATTCAGAACTTTAATTTTGAATGTCATAGATTAAGCGTTTCAATTTTGACTAAATATACGTTGTACAAAATAAGAAACTTTAGTGCTATTTACGACATATTAATTTATACATATGATTTAACTTCTGAAATTATAATGTATAAAAACACAAAAAAAAATATATAATAATACAATATAATGAGAAAAGTAAAGTTTACGCTACGAAAAATTGTAAATCCTAGCTGAGGATAACTTGATATGTTCTTCCTGATTTTACGCATTCCTTTGAGTAAAATATTTAACTCTGCTGCTCTTCCAGTTGTTTGTGTCCATATCTTTTTCTCTTATACTGGCTCCCTATAAAATATAGAATAATTTTTAAAATAATTTGCACATCATTTTATAAGTCTCAATTTAAATTATTTCTTATGTACTTATTAATCAATCAATCAACCAACCATTCAACTAACAAACCAATCAACCAGTCAATCAGTCAGTCAATCAACCAACAACAAACAACAACACACGTTTAGACAACATTTTCCCCGAGATCGGGGGTTGCCGTTTAGCTACCTATGATGAAACCGAAATACCCCTCGACGCCATTCCATCATAAGTAATTTATTTGGCTAATTTTTACGCAGGACGCCCTTACTTACGCAACCACAGTTATAAGCGGTGGGCCTAGCCTTTGATGATCCAACATCACTCACAAGGCAATGAGGGTCAGTTTAATGTCATAACCAAGACATCAGTCAATCAACCAATCAATCAAATTTATATAACCTGATTTCTAAAGTTTAAACTGGGCTTATCCCAAAATTTGCAAAAACAAGCAATTATAAAGAATTACAAAATGAAATCAAATAGTATAAAACGATATAAAATAAAAATAAAATAAAGAATTTAAAGAAAAAAACTTTTAAAAACATTTAAATAGCAAGCCCTCTAAATTAGCGTATTGATTAACAGAATTAACCATGAAATAACTTTGAAATTACCAAATTACATGAAAGATGAAATTACTAAATTACCAATTACTTAAAAAGTAATTTCGATACAAATTACAAATTACAATTGTAATTTGAATTACGTAATTTCATTACTTGAATTAAATTACTGACCATATGTGTGTGTGTGTGTGTGTTTGTGTGTGTGTGTGTGAAATTGTGACAATTGCAATGATAACGATTGCATGATTGAAATATGCCGCCTGTATATTTTGTGAAATTGTGACGATTGCGATGATAATGATTTCGTCTTTGAGGCATGCCGCCTGTATATATCTATATATTTTAATAGACATTCTATGTATGTATATCTTGTTATTTGATATGCTATATATGCGATATATGCGACGCTGCTATTTGCTGTTTCGTATATAGGGAGTATAGCAATATATGCGACGGGTGCTACGTGCTGTTCTGAGTATAGGAAAAGAGTATAGAAGGGAGTAGAATTTTCTATGATATAGAAAGCGTTATGTAGATATGGCGGTAAAAACATATAAAAGGCCGCGAGTTGAGATATAGAAGGTCGGTCGTTCGTTATTTTTATTATAGGTTTTGTTTCTAGCTTGGTTTCGTCTGCCTGATAGTTACATTGTTAATAGATTGTTAATTTTGGATTTATCGCTTGTTAATAAAGACAGAGGTTTGATTTGTACTATTTTGTTTGTTTAGTGTACACTTGAAATTTGGCTCGGCTTAATTATTTTACCAAAAATAATGTATGTTGAAGAAGACTTGCTGATAGTTGACAAGGTCGGCGTCTCTAGTCAACAAGCAGGGCGCGAACAAACTTCCGCCCGGCCCGTG
Source organism: Helobdella robusta (assembly GCF_000326865.2). Classification (NCBI taxonomy): domain Eukaryota; kingdom Metazoa; phylum Annelida; class Clitellata; order Rhynchobdellida; family Glossiphoniidae; genus Helobdella; species Helobdella robusta. The sequence goes on along the minus strand of NW_008704742.1, from coordinate 1,595,659 downwards.
TTTTCAGACCCTGAGAGGGTCTATTGTAGGGCGGATCCCGGCCAGGAAAGACTCCGCCAAGGTGAAGGCTCGGGTGGATAATCTTATGCGGACGCGGTTTGGGACCGCGTGGTGCGGAATTCGAATGCCGCCCGGCGAAAATCAAAATCTACATATATATATATATATATATATATATATATATATATATATATATATTGTCTACAACAAAACCAACTATTAACACCAAAATAACATTTTTGTATGTGGAATCACTCTTTACAAATGTCCCCGTACGTAGAGGACACAATCAGCATAATAATATATAGAATAAACAATTCTAATCATTCACCACTACCAATTCCAAAAGATGAATTTTTTGCGCCTGGGTAACACACTATATCAGCAAATAGACGGTGTAGCAATGGGCTCTCCATTGGGAGTAACCTTCGCAAACTTCTATGTTCGACATATCGAAGAAATGTTATTTAAAAAAGAACCATAGCCAAAACCTAATATATACTGCCGATATGTCGACGACATTTTTGTTAAATGTGAAGACGATGCTCAAATAGCAAGACTTCTACAACGACTAAACTCGTCTAAATAAAAATTACAATGGATAAATCAACTGACAACAAACTGCCATTCTTAGACATACTAATACAAAATATGCAACAACAATTATGGGACTAACAATAGTAACAAAAACAGCATAGTAATATATAATAAGAATCATATGTCAACCGCTTTCGAACAGGACGAAAAAATTATGAAATGAATCATAAAAAAAACGTCCAAGCAATCAACGAGAATGATAGTATTAAAGTACAAATATACTACTCCAACCAATGAATGTCATTTCTTGTGATGAAAAACAATTGCACAAATAAACCAGAATCTAATTTATTTGATCAAATGTAATATTGGTAAGTGTGGGCATCCTAATTCTGAATATATTGGCATGACGACGACTAAGTTATCGAGAAGACTCACGATGCACGTACAAACTGGCGCTTAAAAGAATAACATGGAAGAGAAACACAAAACTAAAATTACTAGACAAATTCTGGACCATAATGTTAAAATCTTACATTACAATAACAACCATTATAATTTACGACTAGCCGAATCAATAATCATAGAACAAAGACATCCAATAATAAATATTCAACAACGGGCAATTGGAACTCTTCCCACCAATAAATTTAGAAACAGAAGAATCGTCGATAATGAAAACACGTAAAGTGTTATATTTATCAATAATGAAAACACATAAAAGTGTTATATTTATCGATAATGATTACACATAAAAGTGTTATATTTTACGATGTTGAAAGATTGTAAAACTAAATGTTCACTTTGAATAAACAAGGAACCAATAAATAAGCACAGTATAAAAATATTTGATCATCTGGGCACAACCAAAACATATCAATTTGAACACCGAAGATTGTATACGAATACCGAAAAAAGCTTTTCTGTTCATCATGCATAAAACAAACAAAAATTTTGGTTTTGAACTAAAAAACTTGAAAATGATTTACGATCAACCGTTAGAAAAATTGCAAAGTTAAATTGGAAGTTAACTAACGCTGAACATGCTGTGATTTTCTTCATTAATTGCATTTCTGATCGTCTTAATCCAATATGCTGTATACATAATATATATATATATATATATATATATAATATAATAAATATAATATATATATATATATATATATATGTGCTAAACATATGTATATGTGATATATTTTCTATAAATTTTACCGAATTTTTGGCGTTAATATGTTTGTAGCCAACATATTAACGCCAAACATTCTGTTGAATATTGTAAAAATTATGGTCTTTTACCAACATATATATGATATATATATATATATATATAAAGAAAAAAAAGATATATATATAAAGAAATATATATATATATATATATATATGTGTGTGTGTGTGTATGTGTGTGTGTGGTTATTTGTTATTTATTAACTTTCAATTCCTGTTCCAATCTTTTTTTTAACTGATTGTCCCCATTTTCGCAATTTTTATATAACTTTTTCCATCCCCAAAGTTTGACCGATTTGGTAACGCTAGTAATCGTAGGAAAACTCACATATGTTATTTTCTATGTTCTAGCCTGGACTTGGTTGTTTAAGAAATGTTGTATTAAATAAATTACTAATCGCGTAAAATGTTATATAATTTAAAAGACAAAGTTTTGGTAGTTTTGTGTTTGCTGCAAGGTATTTATTATTATTATCATTATTATTATCAGTGTTTCTATTATTTATTTATTTAATTTAATAAAAATTAATCAACGTGCAAATAAATTTTATCATCAATTTTTAATTATTATTATGTCTTTATATATTTATATAAAAAATGTTTAAGCTGTCAAATGTTAAATTAAGCTATAAATTTTGTCTTGATTTTTGTCAATATTTTAATAAACTTGTCCTAGCTTTAACAAACTTTTTTCAATTACAATATTACATTGATATGATATGATTGATTATTATATTAATTTTTATATTATTATTATTATTAGAACATTTATAATACCAATTTATTTAATCAATATCTCAAAGGCACTATCACAATCAAATAACAGCAGTAAATCAATAAATCCACAGAAACAAAAATCAACAACAATAATTGATCTTGATAAAGATAAATAATTTCAATACCAACAGCTACACCTCCAAATAAACTTTCTATAAATGCATTCATACTAATAATCATTCACCAAATAATGGACATTTTGTAATAACCAAATAGATACATTCACCAAAATAAATAAACAACATCAACCAACCACATTAAAAAGATAATCAAACATCGAAACCGAAATGATATACATATTGCACAAAAGTCACAAAAATGTAACATAACCAAAAAAAAATAATAAATTTCTATAATGTGAAAAGATAAGACTTTAGTAATTTTTTAAACAAAAGTAACTTAAATCAAGATTTCTTAAATAAGATAGCAAACTGTTCCACACAGTGGGACCACAAACAGAAAAATTTCTTTTTCCAATCTTTAGCTTGGTAGTTGGTACTGTCAAGATATTTAAGTTGTTTGATCTAAGTTGAACAAGTCCCAACATGCTAACTTTTGGTGAACATCTGTTGATCAGGTATGGTGGTGTATAGCCTGTTGAACATTTAAACATGATGACAGATATTTTAAACATTACTTTCTTTTCTATTGTCAGCCGGGGTAACTCTTTGAGCAGAGGAATAACATGATCAAACTTTGCAGCACCAAGAACAAGTTTTGCTGCTCGATTCTGAATTGTCTGCAACATTGCGATTGATTTACTAGGCAGACCATAAAAAATACTGTTGCAGTAATCTACCTGCGAATGAATAAAAGCATACACTAAAGACTCTGGAAGTTTTTTATCTGTTGATTTTCTGATGATCTTCAATTTGTACAACTGTCCAGAGCAGGCACTTGTCAGAGACTTTATATTAACATTCATAGTCAAATTTAAATCAAACACGACCCCCAGATTTACCGCCTTGGAACCATACTTTATATTCATGCCATCTATTACAACTGATTTAACACTCATCTTAGAAAGCTGTTGCCAAGTTCCCATTGGGAGAAACTGAGTTTTGCATTTATTGAGCCGCAGTCGATTTTCTGACATCCAGTCACTGATCTCCGCTAAGCAATCAATAAGTCTCTGATGCAACTTCAAATTCATTCGATGATCCACTTGAAATTACCTGTATGTCATTGGCGTATGCGTGACCAACCAGTCTCTGTTGTTCAATAATATCGAATATATCTGATGTGTACATCAAGAACAACAGCGGTCCCAACACAGAGCCATGAGGTACCTCTGACGAAACTATCTACACAGATTAAAGATTGTTCATAAACAAAACCTGCTGTGTACGATATGATATGTATGACTTAAACCACTCATGAGCAACGCCTGATAAACAAACTCTGAAGTTTCTGCTTCAAGAAAATATCATGGTCCACAGAGTCGAAGGCTGCACTTATATTTAAAAACACTAGTATAGATGAGCACCCGGCGTCCATACTTTCATGCAAAAATGATAAATCATTGAGTGAGTAGTGTCGTTTTGGTAGAATGGTGTTGTCTGTAACCTGATTGTAGGAAGGGCAGTAGAGCATTATGTTCTAAATGTTTCACCAATTCACCCGACACAATTCTTTTCATAATCTTAGATATTAATGAGAGGTTTGAGATCGGTCTGAAACTGTTCAAAGCATTTATATTCATACCTTGCTTTTTCAATACTGGAACAACAACAGCATGTTTTAAATTCATTGGGAATGCACCCAAACTGAAACATAGGTTGACAAAACTGGTAAAAAAAATTGGAAAACAATCTGACATGCCGCTTGGAAATGTTCGTCGGCAAACAATCCAATGTACACGATTTTGATGAGTTCAATATTACACTAACTTTTTTATCTTCAGAGAACATTCGAAAATTAGAAAATAAAGTTTCATCTCTTATTTCCATATCATTAAATCTTTGAAATTTTGCTTCTTTTGTCGAATCTCTAACTTTATTAATTTTTTCTTCAAAGAAATCTAAGAACTTTTGAGCTGAGTGATATGTCGTGTTTTTTAAATCGTCTGCATAGTTGTCTTTGCACTACATTCTATTGATAAAAGCCCATAAGCGATTAGGGTTGTTACTATTTTAACAAATCACATCTTTCCTATAAGTGTTTCTTTTTTGTGCAAATGTATACAATCTTTTACATAATTTGGTTGGTGGCATGATGGTGTAGTAATTGTTAAGGTGCCTGTCATTGTTGATGTAGTGACCATGATCGAATTTAATTAAAGAAATTCTCGGCAAAACTCAAAATCAGTGCCTCAATGCAAACAAAATTGAGACAGTGATGTAAATGAAGAGTATTGAATACACATAAATAGGTGTAAAAGTGAATTTATATTAATAACGCTAAACAATTAAATTTTTTTCTTCAAAGTTCCAGATGAAAATTATTGTTATACATAAATATATAAAATGAATAAGGATATTTTATTTCAAAAATGTAATGATAAGACATAACTTTTCAAGATTGATTGACTTATTTAATCGATTATATAATAAATTTAAATTTCAACAATTTCTAAAAATTTTAAAGCATATAATAGAGTAAGCACGTGGAAGCATATAATAGAGTAAGAAATTACTACGTAAACTCTTTTATTCAAATTTGTCAATTAATTTCGAATCATAGATATTTTTATAATTCTAATAATTAATAGTCTTTATATACATGTAAAAATGCGTGCAAATAGAAGCATGGAAGTTTACTTTAATGCCTACATGTTGAATTTTATATGTTAAAATACGTGCAAATAAATGCGTGGAAGTTTATTTTAATGCCTACATGTTAAGTTTTATATGTAGAAATTTTTGCAAATAAATGCATGGAAGTTTATTTTAATGTCTACATGTTAAAAATTAAAATACATGCTAAAATACTGCAAATATATCTACGGAAGTTTATTTTTATGTCTACATGTCAAAGTACTTGGTTAAAATACGTGCAAATAAATGCATGAAAGTTTATTTTAATGTCAACTGCACATAACTATGCAAGCATTCGAGTTTTCTGTAATGCTTACAATGTAAAAACTTTCTCTCTAAAAGCGTACATAAATTACGATTTTAACCCTACATAGTTATTAAATAATTGATGACTGTTAAAAAAATGTTTTAATTTTAACAATTATTTTCAGTATTTCACTTGAAATCATAAATATTTTTATAATTCTAATAATTAGCAGTCTTAATATCAATTCACTTTTAGACTTTTAGACACATTTTTAGGTTTTAACCTACTCTCACTTTTACTTATCATCTCGAATTTGTTTCCATTGAGGCACTAAAGTTTTGCCAAATCCCCGTTTATCTCATGCAAAAGTGAGATGCATTGCTCTGCACTGATTCACTTGTATTTATTTTTTAGTATTTTTACACGGTGTAATTGTTGCAATATTAGCAATGCGCCTCAGTCGCTTGCCATTGCGCTATATAAAGTGACATTATCATTATTATTTATATAATACTAATAATACCAATTAACAACGTTCTTATAAGTTAGTTTTGCCATCTGACATGTTACGTTTACTAAAAAATCATTTAGATTTAACAACTTTAAGTTAAAATAAATATGATATGGGCGCGTAGTACAGCCAAAGCGGATATTCGCAATGCGGTTACCGCAACCGTGGTTTCGGATAAAAATTTCACAAAATTCCCCGGATTTTGTGATTTGCAGATTTTTGACTGTGCGGTTTGCCGCGGATGTGGATTTAAATGCGTTATTCAAAAAACCGCCCGCAAAATTTGAAAATGTGTGCCTATGTGTATTATACAAAACGTATGCGTGAAGTATATTTATCTTTGATGCTTAACACAAGTGTTATTATCACCATATATACACACACATATACGATACACATATACGTATATACAAATTAACATACGTATATGTACTGTACATGTACATACACATATATATTTTGCTACAACCAATATATATATATATATATATATATATATATATATATATATATATTGGGTTTAGACTATTATAAATACAATTATTTATAAAGATAATGCCGAAAACGCAGTGATCATTATAACTAATTGTATGTATATATGTTGGAAGGAGACCCTATTTTATACAGTATTGTATGAATTCTACCAAATTGTTGGCATTAATCAATTTAAAGTTGTTTTTTCAATTTTCCTTATTAGAGTTTTCTGGAAATCGTTCAATTTATTGAAAATAGAATTATCCAAGTTCATCATGAAAATTTAATGAAACTGTTCTTATCAAAATTCATCTTGCAGATAAGGCCTTATTTCGATTTTTCATAAATCATCTTCAGTGCAGGTTGGTTTATATAGTTTCTTTAAACAGAAGAAAGTTCATTAAACAGAACAAAGATCTTTAACAAAGTTCGTTGGTAAAGCTAATAGTTGGTGTCGTATTCTTCATCCTTGGTGTTGTCATTTCTGTGTTCTTCGTTGTTATTGAAGTTAGTAATCAGGCGACAAGTTGGCAGTGTTGTTATCACTGATTTTATTCTTTGTTAGATGTTTATTTTAGGTTTGTTGGTATCTATTAGGACAGCTTCTGAAATTTTTAGATGTATTGTGTTGGTGTTTTGATAAATTATTTTTGTGTTGTTGTCAAGAATTTGGTGGGTTATTGGAGTTGCATGTCCTGATTGCAAGTAAAATTGGATGGCTCCTCTTTGTGTATGCATTGCGAGACGTCTTGATAGTTAAGTGGTCGTAACCCCTGTTAGATTTCTTATTATGTAGATCGCTTAATTAATTGATACAATATTGAAAGACATTAATAGACAAGAAATAAACTTTGCAACGTTCTCGACTTGTTTATTATCAACCGGATCAACAGAAAAAGGAAAAGTGAAGTTACATACAAAGCAAAGAACATTTGGTCCAAAGAAAATAAATGTATATTATAAATCATAATGTTTTAATATAAAACATAAAACTTAACACCTTCTCATTTTATTTAAAACATTAGATGACCTTAACCTAAATGTTCTGAAGACCCATCGCACACATCAGATTCTTTAGTCTTGGTCCTACCATTGGTTTTGTCAGAGTTGAAGTTCTGTCGCAACTCGTACAACTGAAACTTCTTCTTCTGCAACTTTTTCTCTGACAAAGAAATGTCTAATGTGGATGTGCTTTGTTCTTCTGTGAAGTTCTGGATTGTGTGCTAACCGAATTGCTGCTTCATTGTCGACAAAAATTTCTGGTTTTTTCTTTAGATCTACGATGTCGTTCAACAATCGTTTGAGCCATATCACTTCACGAGCTGCTTCACTTGAGGCAACGATTTCTGCTTCAGTAGTTGAAATCGCAACTGAGGGCTGACGTTGGCTAAACCAACTGATCACGCTTCCTCCAAACATACAGATTACACCTGATGTCGGCTAGGCTATAAGTGTATTGTTTTGACCAGACTTGTAAGCAATACCGACATCAGCTGTGCCTTGCAAATATCTGAAAATTTGCTTAACTTGTGCTACACTGGACTTGCTGGGTTTCTCTAAACTTCTGGATGCTACTCCAACTGCATATGCAATATCTGGTCTTGTTCCCGTCATCAAGTACATCAATGCACCAACTGCTGATCTGTAAGGAAATTTCACTTCCTCATGTTCATTTTTGTTTTCATCGAACTCCTCAGATTTTGAAATCGGAGTTGTACAGGATTTACACTGACTCATCCCAAACTTTTCAAGAATCATTCTTGTATAGGATGACTGACTGACATTAATATTTCCCTTCTCATCTTGATTAATCTCTAATCCTAGGAAATATGTTGCAGGTTTAGATGTTATCTTGAACTCAGACTTTAATTCTTTTTCAAATATTTTTAGTTCTTCTTTATCGGTTCCTGCAACTAGTCCATCATCAACATACAGTGCAAGTATGAGTTTCTTTCCTCCCTGTATTCTAATGAACAAACAAGTATCTGCATCGCTTTGTTTGAAATGTCTCTTTTTCAAGAATTCAGCAAAGCGTTTGTTCCAACATCTTGGAGCTAGTTTAAGTCTAGTTGGAGCAAATCCCACGTTTGATTTTCCTTTAATGACTGCATTTCACTGTTCATGGCTTTAAACCATTCATCTTTTTCATCACTTTGAATGGCATCTTTGTAGCTCTCTGGTTCAAGTACTTTACTTAATGCAGACATAACGAAAGGATCATAACGAGATGGCTTTTTGATATTATTCCTGTCACGTAAAACCATACCTTTGGTCTTTTGATTACAACAGTCAGATTGATCTTCTTCATCAGATGAAACTGAACTACGGTTGTGAACATCTTCATTAGTGTCATCTGAAATTTCTTCTTTTGAATCATCATTTCTACTACTTGAGTCATTTTCTGATTTGCAATTGATTTGAGGATCTGTTGTAAAATCTTTTTGAGTCGGATGTTCAAATGATGTTGTACATTTCATAGGTTTTTCTTGGAAAACAACATCTCTTGAGAATATCATTTTATATTGATTTTTGAGCCATATACGATAGCGTTCGTCACCATCGTAACCAACAAGGTAACCTTTTATGGCTTTCTTATCCATTTTTTGACGTTTTTGATCAGGTATGTGAACAAAACATGTAGAGCCAATTATTCTCAAATGGTTAATTCTCGGCTTTTTACCTGTCCAAATTTCAAATGGGCTTTTATCTTCAATCGACGACTTGCCTGTTCGATTAAGTAAATATACTGCAGTTGAACATAACTCAGCCCACATAGCGACTGGAAATTCAAAATCTGGATTTGAGTACTTCAATGTGCGTGCCATTTCTACTATTGTTCTGTTTTCACGTTCACTACCACCATTTTGTTGAGGTGTATATGATGCTGTTAGTCTTTGCGTGATTCCATGGCTGCGCAGGATGTTTCGAACTTCTTCGTTGTCAAACTCACCCCCATTGTCACTCAAAAATTCTTTTACTTTATGACCTTGAGTCGCTGCTTGAGACAAAATATTTTGTAGTGCCTGTTTCACTTCATTTTTGTGTCTAAGAAAAGAAATGAACCTCATTTTGCTGTAATGATCTTTGAAAACAACAAAATATCATTTACTATTAAATGATTCTGTACTGAAAGGACCACAAACATCTGCTGATAGTAGTTCACCTGGTTTATTGGTTGCATTTCTCTTGCCAAATTTTAACCGATGTGCTTTACCATAGAGACATGGTTCACACAAATCCTTGTCAAGATGGACTTTAATGTTTAACTCCTTTTCTATAACATTCTTTATGTGTCGTTTATCTTGATGACCAAAACGTTCATGGTAGAGCTGCACTATTGAATTTTCACTGACTATATTCACTTCAGCCGGTGTATTTGGAGTTAATGAAATCAAGTTTGCTTCATACAAGGAACCATCTACTCGTTTTGTCCCTTGTACTACCACTCGGTTCTTTATACTGAGTTGACATTTGGTTGCATAAGATTCAAACTTGCTGTTTTTTGAATTTTTATCTTGTGCGGCTAATATGGAAAACAGGTTTCTACCTATATTTGGAACATACCAGACATCTGAGAGTTTTATATACTGTTGTTTGTTATTTACTGTTGACAGCATATTTATTTCGCCTCTACCCACAGCAGCAAGAACTTCTTTTCCTGCAGCTTGAGCAGAACATGGTGCGACAAACTTCTCAAAAGTAACAAAATTATCTGGATTGTTCGTTAGGTGTTTTGTTGCTCCATTGTCAATATACCACTTAGTGTTGTCTTAGTGTAATCACTAGTTTGATTACTGGCTGACGTGCACAAAACTACATTTGATGTTTCATCATATGCTTTTCTTGGTGTCGCTGAAACATTTTTGGAATTTTTAGAAGGTCTTCCATCACTGACCCACTTTCTACATTGCCTAACCCAGTGTCCAGGTTTATGGCAATAGTTGCAGTTACCAACTGGTTTTGTCCTTCTAATGAAATCTCTTGATTTGTTGAAACTTGGCTTTTCAACATTTACAACTAAGGCGTTCTGCCTTGATGATTTATCGATTGTGTCGAAAGTCTTTATCTCTCTTTCGAAAGCACAGAGATGAGTGATTAAATCATCTATCGACTGCTTTTCTTTACCTAGCATTAGCCAACTTGATTTAAAATTTTGGAAACTATTTGGGAGAATCTGCATCGCTTTGCATACTAATAGCAGCTCTGGTAGTTTATTTTCTCCCGATGCCTGAAGCCCACTGTTTAATTCATTCCATAAAGTTTTCAATCTTGCAATTTGGCCGGATACATCTACATCCGCTATCCAATTGAAATCGAAAAAATTGCTACAAACTTGGAACAGTTGGTCCTTAGTTGACACTTCAAAATTTCTTTTTAATTCCTCCCAAACTTCAAACGCTGTGTTCTTGTCCATTATCTTTTGGTATGTATCTTCTGTGACTGCATTTGCAATTACTGATTTGGCATAACTGTTTGCCTTTCTAAACAGATCTGATTTATTTTTAAAATCTTTTGCCTGTTGCTCTGTTTGGTTTTCTAGTAATTCTGGTTTCGACAACTTCCCATCAATCACATCAAGTGCGCCCTCATGGTAGTCCATGAAATCTCGAACACGACGTTTCCAAATGGGCCAATCGGCTACGCAACTTAACTGTTTTATTTGAAGCTTTGAATCCATTTCTTCCTTGTCTTTCAATTTGACCTTTTAACTAGAAGCAAAATATAGAATCTCAGAGAATGAAGAAGCACGTGCTTTCTCTTCACTTCAGTCTTCACAAAGGAATCTTCCGATATTTCTTTATTCTAAATTTTCTTCGTCAAATCAATTAATTAAGAAAAAACGTTATCTGGGCCCATAACCTGTTAAATTTCTTATTACGTAGATCGCTTAATTAATTGATACAATATTGAAAGACATTAATAGACAAGAAATAAACTTTGCAACGTTCTCGATTTGTTTATTATCAACCGGATCAACAGAAAAAGGAAAAGTGAAGTTACATACAAAGCAAAGAACATTTGGTCCAAAGAAAATAAATGTATATTATAAATCATAATGTTTTAATATAAAACATAAAACTTAACAACCCCAATACATGAATGTTGTTGACGCGCACAGTCGTCAAAAGGGCATTTAAATTCATATATTACATGATTACGCTTCAAAGTAAAATCGTCTTTAGGAGTGCTGTTGTTCTTTAAGACCAATTGTGATGTCTTACAGTTGTTGTAGTATATTCTGAGTTTTATTTTATTAGTATCATTGATTGGTGTAACATTTCTTTTCATGATATGTTTGAGAAAGACTTCATCTATTTTATGTGCCGTTGACATATGATTTCTGTAGTATAGGATTATGTCGTTGTCATTTTTGTTTTTTAATATATTGCTATCCTGGTAAACTGGTACAAAAAGTCAGCATGAACGTGACGGTGGTGGAATGACAGTGTACAAAATGCAATAGGTGAAAAGAAAGTTGCATACAAGCAATGGCAAAAATCAAAGTCTGTTGATGACCATAAAATTTTCCGTGAGAAGAACAACTATGCAAGACGTCAAGTTGCACTGGCTCGGACAAAACAGTGCAGAGAGTGGCTCACTAAAAGCAAAGGTGAACAAATGAAATCTCTGTATCGTATAGCAAAACAAGCACGAAAAATGACATAGTTGGTGCCTCATGTATCAAAAATGACAAAAATGAGATGGTTCTTGAACAAGATGAGATCAAGCTACAGTGGATAGAATACTTCAACCGTCTGTTAAACGAAACAGATCCCATCAATGTTAACTTTGACGCTCCACCCATCGAAGGTCCGATTCCAGACAGAAGCTCTGAAAGCTATGAAGGATGGAAAGGCAGCAGGGCCCTCTGGACTCACAAATGACATTATCAAAGCATCTGGTACATCCAAACGTTATTACAACTTTGCCGTGAAATCTGGAGAAATTGCTCAATGCCGACTGAATGGAACTATAGCATGACAGTCCCGCTATACAAAGGCAAAGGTGATCAATTGAACTGTTTATCATATCAAGGTATACGTCTGTTAGAACACTCCCTGAAAATTTTCGAGAAAATCATTGAAAGAAGATTAACGTCGTGCATCACAATCGAAAATTATCAATTCAATTTCCTCGCTAGGAAACCAACAATTGATGCAATTCACATCCTTCGGCAACTGCAAGAGAAGTACCTCGCAAAGCATCAACAACTATCACACATTTTTGTAGACCTTGAAAAAGCATTTGATCGAGTTCCCCGTGTAGCAATCAGGTGGAGTCTACGTCGACAACTCATTCCAGAATATCTTGTTAGACTTGTGATGGAAATGTATACGAATACTAAGACTCTTGTCAGCACAACGGTTGGAAACACAGTTGCATTTGACATCGGCGTTGGAGTTCACCAAGGCACGATTCTCAGTCCACTGTTATTTATAACTGTGATGGAAGAAATCATAAAACCGATACGCACTGGTGACATTTGGAATCTAATATATGCTGATGATATCGTTTTAACAGCCACGTCTGAGCAGAATGCAGCACAGATGTTTGAAGATTGGAACACCAGACTGGCCGATCATGGATTCAAAGTCAACATCAGCAAAACCAAAGCAATGAACACAGGTGACCCATCCAATCCACAGCTACTGGACGATGGCCCTGTTCAGTTTGTAAAGCTGGTGTAGGTAATCAATTCAATTCAAAACAATTCAATCAAGTGTCAGCAGTGTAACCAGTGGTGTCACAAACGTTGTTCCAAAATAATTGGTACTTTATATAAAGTGTCTTATTTTGTTTGCCCTGATCTCATCAGTCCACAACAACAAATTCGAAATAGCACTGTTTTTGAAGCCATTAAGGTAGAGAAATTTACATCGTTTCAATATCTAGGGAATGTTCTGGATTGTACTGGAACAGTTGAAGCTGCCGTTCGAGCACGCATACGTGCAGCCTGGAATAAATGGCATCTCCTTGCCTCTATATTGATGCGGCGTGACATCCCACTACCACTACGATCAAGACTTTATAAATCTGTGATACGTCCGGTGTTTTTATATGGTGCAGAAACATGGCCAATGACAACCAAACTGGAACAACAACTTCAACGAACCGACATGAAAATGCTCCGATGGATGCAACGAATTAGTCTGGCAGACCACATCAAATCAACCGGAGTCCTGCGTCGTGCTGGTTTGGATGATATAAAGGACGAATGCCGGCAACACCGTCTGCAGTGGTTTGGTCATGTCAAACGATGTGGAAACAGTGCCATAACTTCTCTTGCAGATGTTGAAGTACCTGGCACACGTCCCAAAAACCGTCCAAAGAAGTCCTGGTCGTGAACAATCGAGCAAGACATGAAAGCTCTAAATTTAAATGAAATGGATACAACTGATCGTTTAATTTGGCGCAAAAAGTTGATGGCAAAGAAAACATCGGTCTCTGGACGCAAAACGAAGATTGATTGATTGTATTTTAATTTGTTTAATTTGTGTTTAATTATTATCTCTATATTAATTATAAATATTATATTTTTTATATATTATATGTTTATATGTATTATATATGTTTATATATAATTTTATTTTTTATATTTCAAATTAAATAATCTAATCTTTTATTTTAATTTCAATCAATCAATCAATCAATCAATTCTCGTTAATAGTCTCCATCCGTTATGGGTCAGAATTTATTATTCCATTCATCAGCTTCTGTCTCCTTGAGACCAAGTGTCTTCAAGTCATTCTGTATGATTGGCGTTCAGGACTTTTTCAGGCGACCTCTTGGGTCAGTAACGGAAATTATTGTATCGTTTTCGCTTCGCTTCGCATGCATCCTCAAACGTGCGCAGTCCAGGATCTCTGTTGTATGGATATGGTCCCTTAGGTCAACAGGCTGCATCTAACGAATCATCTTCATGTCGGTTTGATGAAGCTGTCGTTCGAGTTTTGTTGTCATCTGCCTCGTCTATGCATCATACATCAGAACAGAACATTGCTGTGTTGCATAGCTCTGAGCGCAGCGTAAGAGGAATGCTACGTCGCCTCAGTTTCGAGGCAAGGATGTCCTATCTGCCGCACGCCGCAGGTATGCGTCCTCGAACGGCGGCATCAGCTGTTCCAGTACAATCTAGCCAATCTCCCAAATACTGAAATGAAGTAGCAGTTTCGATCCAGGTAATTGTATCATCATCTGGGCCCTGATGCAGGCGGGGCATACAAAATCAGTCACTTTCCTCAGTGAGCCGGTAATTCTCGAGCATCGTCTGTGACACCACTGCTGACGTCGAAGGCATTTGATCGAGTTGCTTCCAACTCCAGCCCCTCACACGAAACATGGCCAATGATCGGAGATCATGTTTCGTGTGAGGGGCTGGAGTTGATCGGAGATCATTGGCCATGTACCACCGGTGATCATAGTTTTTGTTTTCAAACTTTCTGGCTGCGTCTTGTTTCGAGGCCGCCGTCAGGACGATATCATCTGCATATATCACATTCTATATGTAATCTGAGCGTATTGGTTTGGTTATTTCTTCTATCACCGTGATGAAGAGCAAGGGCTGAGTATTGATTTCTGATGGACGCCGACGTTAATGTCGAATTGTGTTGACCAGAATTTTTTTTGTTAGAGTACGTTGCCATAACTAGCCAAGCCAGATATTCAGGAACAAGCCGTCTACGTAGACTCCACCTGATTGTCTCATGAGGCATTCTGTTAAAAGCCTTTTCCAAGCCAAAAATACTTGGAACAGTCGTTTTTGCTTTATCAAGTATTTTTCCTGTAGCTGACGAATTATATAGATAGATCTCCCTGCCATGAAGCCGTACTGTAACCACATATTGAAACGCACGACAACAGTCTTCTCTCAATGATTTTTTCAAGGACTTTGGTATTCCGTAATAGTCGTCTGTGTTGTTGTCTGACGACAATAAAGTCAATTTGTGTGCATGGCATCCCGCTTTTTTATATGATCAAAATGTTTAGCCCTCTTTTTGAAGTAGGCATTCAACAGGGAGAGTTCATGGCTTTCAGCAAATTCCAGAAGCCGTAAACCGTCTTCGTTTTGAGACCCGTAGCCAAAGCCTCCATGGACACAGTGGAACCCATTTGCTTTATTCCCAACATGGCCGTTGAAGTCGCCACATATCAATGGTATCTCTGATGATGGTGTTTTCCAGACGGTATCTGAGAGTGTGTTTCAGAAGTCATTTTTGGCGTCTACAAATTCACCGGTCTGCGATGAAAACAGTCAGAACCTGTTTTCCCATTCTGAGTTTAATCAGCATTAGGCGTGAGCTGATTCAAGTCACCTCCAGTACATTTTGTGCCAGTGATTTCCGTATGAAGATTCCCACTCCATTTTGGACTGTCTTTTGGCCATTCACGAACAACTTGTAACTCCCAATGTGAGAGACATCATTTGATTTTCATCTTGTTTCCTGCAAAGAACAGATGACAACCCTTCGCCTTTTCAGCATGTCGACGATCTCCATGGAGCGTCCAGTAAGCGATCTAGTATTTAAAGTGCTAAGTCTGATATTCCAGAAGGGAACGCCCGATTTTCCGCAACATCACTCCACTGTTGCGTTCATCCTGGATATATGGCAAGATAATTTATTATCAAAGTAATCTAATCTAAATCCACTGTCCTGTTCCACAAGACAGTAGATTTAGATTAGAATATCATCCGCTGTTGTTTGTATGTATGTATTTGTTCAATTATTCATGCAATTAATTATTCATTCATTCATTCGAAAAATAAATTAAAGAAGAAATGAGTAGATAAAACAAATCCAGACAAGACCGACCTAAAGTTTGATATTTCTTCTCGAGCAGTATATTCTTCATGCTGGTTTTCTTTTGGACCTCGTGGATGGCGCTAACAAATCTCTTGTGCGGTTTGTCTTGTTCAGATTCAGCCTGTTCTAACCTCTGCCTCACTTTCAACTCCCAATCAGAACTTTTCAGCGATTCCTCGCATGCCTTCAATTTCGCCTTCGTCGTATTCAAAAAAGCCATCGTATTCTGTGCATCTATTGTTTTTGTTTATTTATTGCTTAATCAATAGCTGATCTTTCTGTTTAAAAGTATTTAAAAAAGTATTTTTAATTTTCGTATGACTTTCAGATAATCAATCTTTTTCATGATTTTTAAACAGAATTATTTGTAATAGGATCTGATTCATAATAAAAAAATGTTTTTCAATACGATTGTTTACTAATTTTTAGGTCGAAAATTTCCTAGAAGAGTCCATTACAGTATAGCAGCAGATGCTAGATTTGATGGGGAAATACTGACTAGTGACCCAGTTGATCATGTAAATAATCCAGAATTTGCTCAAGAACTTGCATGGGAGATTGACAAGTTATTTTTACTATTAATATTTTGTTTAATAGGGGTGTAAGACTTTATAGTAAACCTTCACTGTAGTCATTATCAGTTAGTTATTTTAACAAATTTGTTCATAAAATTGTTTTTTGCACAGGAAGTTTAATAATGTTGCTTTTCCTGTTGCTTATTTTTGTTGTTGCTGCTGCCAATAATCAGTTTATTATGAGAAGTTTAGTGTCGTATTTGCAAGCCAGGCATTACTTTATTTAGTTTTGATGTTTTGGCATGGATGTGTTTATTTTCTGATATTTTATTAAAAGTTGTTATGATAGTAGATCGGTTTGTTGTTTTATGATACGTATCTTGTATTCCTCATATAGATGTTCTTGTGAGGTGATGTTTTGGCAGCCTTTTTTGTTCAGAGGGCGTTGTTGTATTTATGGTTTTTGTAAATATGTTTTTAATGAGTTTGAAATCTAGATTGGGTAAGCTTATTCTATTATTGGTCTAACTATACTGAAATTTTTGAGGTGTAATAAGCGAAACTGTTGAATGTTGTGTCAAAATTTTGAACAATCTTTTATTGAAGAAGTTTGCAAGATTTGTACCGGGCCTATATATATATTGTTATAACCGCTGGAATGATCAAATTGCGCTACGACAAAGAAATTTTTGATATGCAATGGGACTACTACTCGGATTCTGCTGCTAGCGACTCGACTGCTTTCACTTCTAATGCTTTTCATTATTATCGTAATGATGAAGATGATGACAAAGACGACGGTGTTCGAGAAGTTAACAGTGATAAAGACAGAAACTTTTGATATGCTCTGGGACTACTATGATCTTTCTGCTAACAACTCGCTTGTTTTCATCGACAACAACGACAGCATTAACATTAATGACAACAACGATTTCAAAGCAACACTCACCAACTATTCAACTTTTGATGATAATGTTGACATTAATGACAACAACGATTTCAAAGCAACACTCACCAACTATTCAACTTTTGATGATAATTTGGATGAGACGTTAATCTGGGAAAGCATAAATCTAGAGATTAACGATGTCAGTGGAGTTGATTCTAATGCTGATGCGAATATTCATACTGAACACAAATTGGTTACAGATGACGTTTCAAGTTTTGGGAAAACTCTTCCAGCATGCACTTAGAATGAAAGCTTGATCCTTGTCTACCTGGATGATATCAACGACGGCTTCATTGCTGATGAGGATGAGTTTTTCATCACTGATCGACAGGAAAGATGTCAACGACGAATCTTACATCATGCATCAAAGCTATCGGTTAGCTTACTACAAAATCAAGAAAGAACTACGACGGCTTTTTATGGTTAAAGGAACCGAAAAAACGGAAATGCGGTATGACCTAAAAGGAAATTACTCTAGTTTCAAGACCAAAGACCTGGTCTGGTTGTACAACCTACTGCGCAGAAAAAGGCAATGCCCTGCTAAACTTTCAAGAAATTGGAAAGATTGGTACTAGGTCACTAACAGGATAAATGACGTGACCTACAGGACCAATAAAGCTGTGGCCATCAGATTGAAGATTGGGATTGATCAGTTCTGTTTAATTGCTTTTTATAGACCTGGCTCGGAACAGATGACTTTAGTATTCCTTGAAGAGCTGATTTCTATGTTGGTGCTTATTACAATGTCGGAGGCTCGTGGTGTACTTATGGATAATTTTAACATTCCGTTGGTAAGAAGAATAGTCCTAATACTCTACGACTACATGAAATACTTGATATATTCTAGCTGGTATTCACAAACGCATGTGTCTGAAGTACTTGAAGTTAGATCTAGTGATTTGTTCACATGATTTTCCAATTTTTGATACTAAGATTGATCCGTGTCTGACAATTTAGTGCCTATGCGGGTGATTTATCGTAAACAAACAAATGCTGCACCTTGGTTGATAGCGAGTGAAAGAATCTATAGGAACTGTCCGGAAATTGGGCGTCAAAGGAACTGGGCATTGAAGACTAAAAACAATCTTTTTTCTGACAAGCGTATGCATTATTTTAACAATATCGTAAATAGTTGCAAATAAGATGTTAGATAAATGTTCGGCAAACACTTCTTTTAATGATAACTCTCTAAATGCTGATCAGATTTTACAATTTTTGATGATAAAATTGCGAGGATGATCGAAAACAAAAAGCGCACATCCTGAGGTTCGGCTTGAAGCTGTCTCGATGTTGGATAAATTCTTCCTCTCCTGCTTTCCGTTGGTTGCTGAAATTCAGTTAAGGAAGGAAAACGATAATTAAATCACCAACGAAAACATGCAGATTGGACATGATCCCTACGCCTATTTTTATAAAATACTTTTATTCATTTATATGTTTTCTGACGAGATTTATAAATCTTTTCCAACTGTAAGCATGCGACGATTCAACCGATCTTGAAAAAGGCTAACTCAGATGCAAATGAGGTGAGTAACTATAGACCAATATCAACCCTTTCCTTTATTTCAAAGGTTTTTTAGCGTGTCGTTGTAGATTTTCTGATGAAACATCTAACGGTAAACAATTTAATGCCAATCAATCTTTTGGAAAAATAATTGGTACTTTATCTAAAGTGTCCAAGTTTGTTTGTCCTGCTTGCATCAATCCACAACAACAAATTTGAAATAGCAATAATTTTGAAGCCATTAGGGTAGAGAAAGTCACATCGTTTCAATATCTAGGGGATGATCTAGACTATACTGGAACAGCTGAAGCTGCCGTTCGAGCACGCATACGAATAAATGGCATCTCCTTGCCTCTATATCCCACTACCTTACGATCAAGACTTTATAAATTTGTGATACGTCCGGTGTTTTTATATGGTGCAGAAACATGGCCAATGACAAACAACAACTTCAACGAACCGACATGAAAATGCTCCGATGGATGCAACGAATTAGTCTGAAAGACCACATCAAATCTACCGAAATCCTGCGTCGTGCTGGTTTAGATGATATAAAGGACGAATGCCGGCAACACCGTCTATATATATATTTATATATATATAATATATATATATATATATGTGACTTTCTCTACCTTATATATATATATATATCCTTATATATATATATATATATATATATATATATATATATATATATATATAAATAAAATCAAAAGGGAAGTGCCTCCGAAACGTTTGAATGTTGTCAGTTTATCACAAAATAATGAGATCAAGATCAAATATGACGTTGTTATACGAAATCGTTTTCAGTTATTGACGGAAGATGTAAATAAATATCAAATTTTTAGAGATGTTTTGACAGAATCAGCAAGGGAGTTATACCTGTGAAAGAGATAAAAGGTCTGAAATGTAAAAGATGTCATCGTATTTCTGATAAATGAACGAAGGAAAGTGAAAGGCTGCAGTCCTGATTGATATAAAAAGCTGGACAAAACAATCAAAATAATGTGCTTAGACACAAAAGATTGAATAACAGATGCGAAATCATTGAAAGTATTAAAAACATTAATACATATGCAATGAAATCACTGGAAAAAGGGCTAGTACCGATTCTGGATGCATAAAAGTTAAATCCGATGAAGTAATCTTAGAGAAAGAAAACTTCATGCTGGTGGATAGGGGAAAGTCCTGGGCAGGGAGACCTTCTAGGATTGCATGGTGATCGTCGACATGCTGGAAAGGCGAAGGGTTGACATCTGAAACAAAATGGAAATCAAATGGTGTCTCTCTCATTGGAGTTACAAGTTGTTCTGGAATGGCCAAAAGACATCTAACAATGGAGTGGGAATCTTCATACTGGAATCACTGGCACAAAATGTACTGGAGGTGGCTTGAATCAGCTCACGCCTAATGATGATTAAACTTAGAAAACAGAACCTGTTTTCTCTGCATATGCACCACAGACCGGTGAATCTGAAGACGCCAAAAATGACTTCTGGAACACACTCTCAGATGCCGTCAGGAAAACACCATCATCAGAGATACCATTGATATCTTTCCCTGTTGAACACCTACTTCAAGAGACAGAAACTGATGAATGGAATAAAAAAGTCCGACCCATAACGGATGGAGGCTTTAAACAAGTATTGATTGATTGATTTTTTTCGATGATATTCGTAATGAAAAGCCATCTATTAAAAAAGACGTAGAATGACCAAAGATACTTAGATCTAAAGTTTGTACGGCTGTTTCCAAAATTAAATCAAAGCATCAGGCCCAGATGAGATTGCTGTTTAAGAAATTAAATACCTTTATGAATTTGGCATTCAAAAAGTAAAAGAACTTTTGAATGAGATATCAGCAGTGAAATTTCTGACAAAATTTTAAATCAATATTTATTGCATTCTTTTAAAAACCTAATGCAAACGAATGTCAACTACATCGAACAATCAGCTTGATGAGTCATCTTACAAAACTTCTTTTGAGATTTCAAAATGAGATCTGAAATTTCAAATATTCAATGTTCTTTTGTCGAAGATTGTGGTACAAGAAACTTATCTTTGATTATCAGTGATCAAGTGATTGAAATGAAGAAAGACTTGTTTTGTCGATTACTCCAAAGCTACAATACGATTACAATAGCGTCAAACACCTGGAGTTTATGGAAATATTGGAAAATTTTAGACTAGACATGAGAGTTATCAAAAACCTCTACTAGGACCATAGAACAGCGATGAGTGTGTTGGTAACAAGATGACTAGTTTTGTCGAAACAAAGAAAGGCCGTATATTTTCTTCAGACTAGTACAATCTCTATAGTGAGATCATCATAAAAAAGATCTACCTTGAATCTATTGGAGGTGTGAATAGAAACAATGTAAGATATACTGATAATACAGCTCTTATAGCTGTATCAATTTGAAAACTGCAAACAACTGTTTCCAAATCGGTTTTTGAAAGTAAAAGAAAAGGCTTGTAAATTAACATCAACAAAACAGTGCATGGTTATCAGCAAAACCGTCAAAATCTGCTCCATAATCGTAAACAGATGAAACAAGTCAAATTCAATTTTCTTTGAAGTTTGACGAAGGATAGCTATGGCGAAAGATATATTCTAAAATTAAAACTGTTAGAGTGTTACATTTTTTGTATGCTCACTTACGGCTTTGAGTCCTGAACGAAAAAAGATTGATACTACTGAGATGGGGTTTTTGATCTGCTCCATAATCGTAAACAGATGAAACAAGTCAAATTCAATTTTCTTTGAAGTTTGACGAAGGATAGCTATGGCGAAAGATATATTCTAAAATTAAAACTGTTAGAGTGTTACATTTTTTGTATGCTCACTTACGGCTTTGAGTCCTGAACGAAAAAAGATTGATACTACTGAGATGGGGTTTTTGAGAAGAATTATGAAAATTAGTTGGACCTCTATACTTCCAAGAAGGTTGTATTGAAACAGTCCGGTTATGAAATTATGAAATGATTAAAGAAATGGAAAATCTAACAACTACTGGAAAGATTGCAGGTAGAAGAGACAACAAAGCACCACTTTTCAACTACTAAAAAGTGTTTAATATCGTGTTTTGTGATTAGTCTTTAGTCGTCATTGTCCAGAAAGAATAAAGCACGAGATGAAGATGTTCCAGATGGTGAATTGTTTTTTCCTTGAGCTAGTTCTTCGCCTCTTTTGGCTTTCATGGTTGGATGCCAGAGAAGAATATGTGCATTTAAATAACCAAGAACGATTGATTTCGGATTGTTTGATTGTTTGTTTGTTTGATTGATTGACTGATTGAGGCGGTGTAGTTGTTAGGACGGCTGCTGTTATGTTGTAATTAGTTGTGTATAGTGTTATTGCGTTTAATAAGGTCTTGTCAGTGTGTTTTGATTTTTTGATAGCAGCAAACCGATGCTGCTTAACGAGAGTGATGATTTTGGATTAATTAAGCTGAAGATCTGCAACCACATGAGGGGAATATAAATAGCTAAAAATGTCTAAGTTTCAATTAATTATTTATTTTCTGTCGATATTTCGTGGTAGGAATTTCTCAGAATATCAGATGTTGACCTGTTTGAATTCTAAATTTTTATATTTTTAGAAAAAAAGTTTAATCGAGAAGATTTTAGATTTGAAAAAGATATCTTCAATGATGACTATCGAATTGAGTCATAATTGAAATCTGATTTTTTTAAATTTATAGTTTGGATGTATCTCAGTCCTGTTAGCTATGGGCAATAAATAATTATTCTTAATAGTTAAAATTTATAAAGATTATAAAGTTTTTTTTACAAAGAAACTATCAGTGTATATTCTCCGTTAATAGAAAAGAGAGTCAGAAATTTTAGCCTGTAAAGAAAGAAAGAAAAATTTTAAGATTTAATAAATGAAATGGTATTGAGGCTAACAAGATGATTTTATATGTGACGCAAACGACAACGTCAAATAGGAGAAAAGAAATATAAGCAATTATAAGTAGTCATAGGTTAATTAAAAATCTAAGGAAGAGATATAAGATGAAAAAACTTTGGCGCATAGGATTTTTTTTTAACTATCAACAATGGCCATAATGTAATTTTTGAAAAAATAATGCTTTTACCTTATAGTACTGTGAACTTTTTCAGACGAGCCTTGCACTATCTTAAGGCGCATAATTCATCGATTGAGATAAAATTCTATTGCCAACAAACAAACAGAAGCCAGAATAGAGAAGTCATTGGATATATTACTTTGGATATCAAAAAGTCTTTCAGTAGTTCATTGAAACAGGTTTTTATTCATTCTTTATTCTAGCAAAAACGGTTTTAAAATTTAAGATGAATTTTACAATATTTTTTGTTTATTTATATTTTATCAAAAGAACGTTAAAACAATTTTATCATAGGAATGAAAACTTGTTTTACTTTTAGTGTTTGCTGTTAAAAAGCAACCAGTTTTTAATCGTTTTATGAACGGAACAAAAATATGAAAATTTCTGATCGATATTTGTGGAATAAGAAAAGAATTAATGTTTATCTATCGGAATTTGTAAATTTATTACCGATATATTTGAAAAAAAATAAATATATATCGGTCTAAAAGTCTAAGTGGCAAGAAATATTATTTATACGGTATAAAAATCAGTTCGATCAAAACGTTGTCAATGCCGATTAGAAACGAGAACTTGAAGATTTAGTTTCGATCATAATTTTATGAAATAATATATATAGGAAATCAACAAAATATAATACTACCTATAATATTGTTATATCCGTTATAATAGTCGATAATACTAATTATTTGTTATCTTCGTTGTCTTTGCTTTATTAGTCATCTTCGTAGAACTGTATCTAAGTTATCTTTCACAATCGAAAGACCCTTTTTAAATACTGGTTAGTAAAACATCACAGTGCCTAAACTGGATATTTCTAGTTGATTTTAAATTAAGAATAACTTGTAGCATAGGTGAGATATTTTTTATAATTAAAAAAAGAAGGTAAAATATCTTTTTTCTTGTGTCTTATCCTTGCAGGACCTTGGCGACCATCGACCTCCACAAAACCCGATCTTTAACACTTTGAAAGAGTTATTTGTTGTTGACCACGACCGCAATCTTTCCAGTAGTTGGATTTTCCATTCTTTCCTTTCTCGTGATGTGAGAAACTTTAACTGCTCCCGTCGGTTATCTGTAGTAATTCTCTTTTCATCACCGGACTGTTTTATTTTAATACATCCTCATTCGAAGTATGAGAGGTCCAACTAATTTTCATAATTCTCAAAAATGATTATGGAGCAGATCGGGGCGGTTTTGCTTTTACTGATAACCATGCACTCTGTTTTGTTGATGTTAATTTTCAAGCCTTTCCTTTCACCTTCAAAAACCAGTTTGGAAAACATTTGTTTGCAGTTTTTCCTTTGAATCTGCTATAAGGGCCGTACCATCAGCATATCTTCTCCAATGGATATTCCAGGTAGATCTTCTATCTTTCTTATGATGATTTATTATAGATTCACTATAGATATTTTACCGATAGAGATATATATATATATACTCTATAGAGATATAGAGATTCCACCGAAATCCTGCGTCGTGCTGGTTTAGATAATATAAAAGACGAATGCAGGTTTGGTCATGTCAAACGAAGTAGAAACAGTGCCATAACTTTTCTTGCAGATGTTGAAGTACCTGGCACACGTCCCAAAGGCCGCCCAAAGAAGTTCTGGTCGCAAACAATCGAGCTAGACGTTAAAGCTCTAAATTTAAATGAAATGGATACAACTGATTGTCTAATTTGGCGCAAAAAATTGATGGCAAATAAAACAACGTCCAACCTTTCTGAACGCTAAACGAAGATTGATTGATTGATTTTATTCAATCGAAGATTTGAACCCGTCGTAAATCGGTTACGACAGCGAGTTTTATAACATTGGTGTCAGAAGTGGGATCTTCGACTAGCGAATAGAACTCATAAAAAAAGAACACGATGTCAAAACTCTGTGGTCTGGTAGTTCAGCTACGAGAAGAGCTACAGGAATTAACAAAGAAGTACTAGTAGCACGTCTGAGAGAAGCTCTCATTGACGAAGGTAAGAACACAGACGAATTCAAGTTTGATTGTGCTGACGAAGACAATGAAATTAGCAAATTCACGTTTACAACCGATAAAATGATGGAACTTCTGCTTAGTATGTCAACTGAAATGAAACAGATCAAAGAACAGTCCGAACGACAGTCCGAACAACCGACAGAAGAGTTAAAACAGATCAAGGACCAGCTAAAACACGTAAAATTGGAAGTGGCAGAACAGATTGAAGAACAGTCAACAAGAATAGAAATGATCGAGCACAAACTTGATCGTCAGACCGTTGAGGTAGATCACAAGATAGACAAATTGAAGCGAGAATTGGAGCAATCCAAAAATATGGCCATGCCGTTAGATCACGCATCCAGAAGAACTTTGAAGGTACCAGCATTTGACGGAGAGATGTCCTGGAACGTTTATCAAACCCAGTTCGAAGCTGCGGCAACTAGTAACTGTTGGAACGGAAAAGAACGAGCAACAGCACTGATAATGGCCCTGCGAGGTTCAGCAGCAGAGGTTCTTCAGACGATTCCGGCGGAGAACCACTTCAACTATGAAGTTCTGGTTAGCGCGTTGGATTTATGTTATGGTGAAGAACACGTGAAACAGATTTATCGGTTTCAGCTTAGAAACAGAACGCAACGATCTGGTGAATCCATTCAGCAGCTGGCACAAGATATCGAACGGTTGACATTGCTGTCATATCTGACATCAGACCCCGAGCATAGAGACGAAACTGCCCTGGATACGTTTATCAAAGCCCTTCGTGATTCGGAACTCAAGCAATCCCTTCTCTTGTCAGATAAACGAAAACTCAAGGATGCCGTTGCGCACAGTCTCACTTTTGAATCGGCAAAGCAAGCATCAAAAAGTGACGTACGTCTACGCCAAGTAGATGAAGAATGCCCTTGCCAGAAGGTGGTTGTGAAACGCGAACCTCACAGCATGGGGTACCCCAATGCTGGATTTGTGGTGAAAAAGGCCATCTACGTCGTGATTGTAAACACCGCCTAAAAGATAACTACTGCCGAAATTGCGCGACAAGATGGCGCAAAAGAAGAGAATCCTGTATCACGATCGGAAAACTAATAAGAGCCAACTTTGTGGGGCAGAGGTTGGCTAGTAGAATTGACGCCCCCAGTACCGTAATTAACGTTTCCAGACTACATCGAAATCGAAACCACCTATGGTTGAACGGAAAAGTTGATCAACAAGAATATGTAATTACAGTCGACACCGGAGCAACAAAATCGATTTTAAGATCTGATTTGGTACCCAATCTGAAGAAAGAGACTTCTAACAAATACATCCTTCGAACAGCTACCGGAGGAACAGCACCAGTCTATGGAAAGATTCTCCGTACTGTTCAGCTAGGCGAATTGTTATTCGAAGGTTCATTCTTAGTCGCGGATATCATCGACGAATGCATAATAGGTGTTGACTTTCTGACAAAATATGGGTTCAAAATTGACTTAGGAAAACGCATTCTTAGTTGGAGAAATACAGAAGTGATAATGGGGGATAGCGACGAAAAATGCATTCGAGTGACAGTCGATTGTGACATAGAACTACCTCAATCATCTGAAAACATCGTATGGGGCAAGTTGAATTGCGATCCTGGGGACCACCAGTTCTATTTGATAGAGCCAACCTCAACGACAAATGTACAAAACGCGGTCTTTGGAAAATGCCTGGTAGAAGCGAACAAAAATGGTCTTATTCCTGTCAGAATAATGAATACCGCTAAACACACTATTAAAATTAAAAAAGGCGAGGAAATAGGTAATTGCCAATCAATAAATTTGGTGAAATCATTAGATATGGAGCAACAGGAAAAGGTTCTACCAACTGACAAAGGTAGACTCAAAGAACTTACCAAAAATTTACTGGATGAACTCAATTTGTATCAAGAAGACCGTCTAAAAGCCGAGGCGTTGATTGCTGATTTTGCAGACGTGTTTTCAACCGGTGACAATGACCAAGGTAAAACAGCTCTGGTAACTCACCGAATTGATACTCAGAATTCGAAACCGATCCGACAAGTACCACGACGTCTTCCTCTAGCAAAACAAACAGAAGTAAACGAAATGATAACGACAATGCAGAATCAAGGCGTCATCGAACCGTCATCAAGTCCCTGGATTTCGCCAGTTTTCGTAAAGAAGAAAGGACGTTCTCCAAAGCTCCAGCGAGTGTGGGAAGGACCTTATCAAGTCATCACCTGCTTGATTGACGTCGTCTACCGTATTCAGGAATATCGGAAGCCGAGAGCAAGAATGAAGATCGTTCATTTGGATAGACTGGCTCCGTACCATGCGGACACCGGAACGAAAGTTGTTCGGGACGAACAGAACTAAGAAGGGGGTAATGTTATAACCGTGCTACCGAACGCACTAGAAGAATCTAGAAGAATTTAGAAACGACGCTTGCGAAGAGTATATAAGCGCACGTCGCAAGGAGATTAGCGATTAGTGAAATTCGTGATTTTGTAAATACGTGACTCTGTGATTTTGTGAATAGCGATTATTTAAAGCGATATTTGATTTGTTTTG